>NW_026004765.1:0-2058 GCF_001458135.2 Marmota marmota marmota | reverse complement strand
AAGGCCCATCAATGACCATCGACAGTCTCAATTTATAACTCCACCTGACTTTTTTCTGCACACTAACTTTTCTCTTTTCAAGTTCTTTCAAGAACCTCGAGGCAGAGACCAGGATTTCATCACAAAGACCAAAATGAATTTCCACTGGCTGCTACAGGACAGCACCAGAGAACAACTGGAATCAATTTTAAGGTATGAAGCTAGAGTAAGGTGCAGGCTGAGCTGGGAAACACCAGTACTAATAAATGATGCAGCTCAAACAAACAAACAAAAAAGACAGGAAACTTCAAGGCTGCTGGGAAAGCAACGAAAATAAGACAAGAGGCTTGGCCTCGGAGAGATCAGCACTTGATATAAGAATTTAACAAAATCACCCTGGGCCCAAACATGTCCATCTGTGTTTCAGGCAGAGAGGGGGGAACGGGCCATGCCATAGCTGGGAAATAATGGGGCACTGTGTGCTGAGACCCCTGGTGGGGGCCAGGCCTTTGATGGGTGGGAAACAGCGAGGAGGAGGCGGTCTCGGGGAGGTTGGACTGTTCACGGCCTCTTCTTACTTTACAGTTGTTTCAGATGACTCCTTTAGAGCTTACGCCCTGTGTGTTTTCTATGAGGAATAGCTAGTTCATAATATTTCTGTTCTTCTAGCATAATTCATAGCAATTAAGGCCACTTTTCTCTAGTTTTGCAGTGTTTCCTAGCTGTAGATGAATTAAAAATAGATTTCTGTTAGGGAAAATCTCCTCTGTTTCTCTCCTATTGATACCAAAGTAGTCAATAACTCATGAGCCCATAATCCGTGTGAATTTCTTCTCAGGGACCCTGATCCTTCTTTCTTCAACCTGGCCCCTGGCACGTCCTGCTGTGGTGAGCTGCTGGACTTTCATGAAGAAGGCCAACTCCACAGCACCCTCACTACCTCTGCCCTCCCGACTGCCTGGCTGCTCGTGGGCAGGTCTATGAGCCCTCTCTCTCACCTGCACAACTGTCAACTCAAAGGCGACCAAACACCTGGGAGTTAGCCCAGAAACTTGGGTTCCTGTCAACAGATGCATGGGTAAAGAAAATGTGTTAGAGTTCCACTCGGTCATAAAGAAGAATAAAATTTTGTCATTTGCTGGTAAATGGATGAAACTGGAGCACATCATGCTAAGTGAAATAAGTCAGACTCAGAAAGTTAAGGGCTGAATTTTTCTCTCCTATGTGGAAGCTAGAGAGAGGTGGAGAGTGAGAGGAAGACAGGGAGAGAGGGAGGAATAATATCTCATAAAAATAGACAGGAGATCAACAGAGAAGGGGGATCGTGGGGGAGGGAGGAGTGAAGTATTGAGGAGTGAATCTCCCAAATTATGTTATGTCCATGTATGAGTTTACCACAATGAATCCTGCAATGTCTATATAATAATTACAATGTGCTAATTAATATAGCAATAACAACAGAAGATGAGGAGAGCAGAACAGTCCCATCTGAGGAAGGGAAGGGGAAGGTGTTGGGGAATGAGATTGATCAACTTACTTTATGTCCATGCATGAACATGCAATAATCAGTCTGTTTTGTATGATTTCAAGGCACCAATAAAAAATTAAATAAATAAATGTCCCAGAATTACCACATGGTATCATAGCAATAATCATATAAAAACCAGAACAACAATCCTGGGAATTAGGTAATTTTATTGCCTTTATTTTAGAGAGGAAAAAGCTGAGAAACAGAAAAGGTAAAGTACTTGGTATTGATTACATGCAACTAGTGATGGTCAGGAGGATTCTCAACAGGCGATCTGATTATAAGGGTGGACACCCATCCCTGCACCCTGCAGGCTCTCTGGAATCTGAGAACTATTCACACTGTCTATCTTACCCATCTGTTTACTTAGAACTCCTATTTTAGAAAAGATGAATTGTTCATCAGGAACTGGAGAAAAGGGGGAACTAGAGAGATGAAGGAAATGAGGAAGGGAATTCTGGGCAATGAGCAGGGACAGAAGTCATGGAGGGGAGGAGGAATCTCTAGGGCCCGTGGAGAACTGTAAGGAATTTGGCAATATATGAATTAAG
>NW_026004764.1:0-2058 GCF_001458135.2 Marmota marmota marmota | reverse complement strand
TTACCCTAAACCTAACCCTAAATTTAATCCTTGCACTAACCCTACACTTAACACTAACCCTAACACTAACACTAACCATAACCCTAGCCCTCACCCTAGATCTAACCCTATCCATTACACTAACACTACCCTAATCCTAAACCTAATGCTAACCCTCAGCCTAACTCTAACACATTCACTAACCCTATCCTATCCATTACCCTAAACATAACCCTAACCCTAAACCTAATCAAACACTAAACCTAGACGTAACAGTAACCCTAAAACTAGCCCTCAATGTAACCCAAGTTCTTACAATAGCCATAGTCCTAATGCTAACACAAAACCTAGCCCAGCCCTAATCCAACCTCTAACCATAGGTTTAACCCCAATCCTAACCCTAACCCTAGCCCTACTCTAGAGCTAACCCTATCTCTTACCTTATGCCAAACTCTAACCCTAAAGCTACCCTAGTTCTAAACCAAATTCTTAGCATAAATTATATTCTAACTCTATTAATCCTCCCAATCCTAATCCTCAATCTATCTCTATCACTATCCCAAACCCTAACCCTAACCCTGACCTATTCTGAACCTAACAATAACAATAGGTCTAACCCTAATCGTAAACCAACCTCTAACATTGGCACTACCTGTTACCCTATAAATAAACCTTACACTAAGTCTAGAACTAGACATACACTTAATCCTTTATCTAGTGATAACTCTAGGCCTAGCCCTAAACAAAAACTTAGTTCTAGCCCTAATAATAACACTTAACATAAACCAAACACTAAATCTACCCCTAGACCAAACTCTAGTCCTAATGCTGGCCCTAACAATAAACCTAACCCTAAACCGAACACTGTCCCTTACCCTAACACAAACCCTAGCTCTAAAACTTATCATAACAAAGAACATAACCCTAACACTAGACCTAGCCATATCACTAACGCTGAAACTAGCCATCACCATAGGCCAAAACCTACCTCTAAATCTATTCATTACCCTAACCCTAACCCTAACCCTAACCCTAATGCTAACCCTAGCCTTAACCCTCACACTGACTTTAAACCTAATCCTCTTCCTAGTCCAAACACTAGTTCAATCCCTAACCCTTAAACTTAACCTAACCCTAACACTAACCCATGGCTTAAACCTAAACCTAACATTAACCCTACCTTAATCCTAAACTTAAGCCTAGCCCTAACCTGGCTATAACCCTAACCATTAACCTAACCCTAACCATAACCCTGATGATAACCCGAGCCCTTACCCTAAACTTACCCTAACCCTAATCCTAGACATAACCATAAACCTAACCCTTGCCATAGAGCTAACCCTTGCTCAAACCCTAACAATTACGCTAAATCTAACCCTAAATCTATCCATAACCCTAACCTTAAGCCTAAACTGAACCCTAACCCTGACCCTAACACGACATCAAACCCTATCCAATACTCTAAATGTAATGATAACCCTAGCCCTTACCTTAAAACTAACCTTGACCCTACCATAACTATAACCTAGACCTAATTCTAAACCCAACCCTTGCACTAGTGCTAACCATAGCTCAAACTCTAAACCATACCATAAACCTAAACCTAAACCTAACCCTAGGCCTAACCCTAACTCTAGCCCTAATAATAACCATAACTGTATCCCTAACCATATCCCTTACCCTAAGCACAACCATAACCCTAAGGCTAACCCCAGGCCTAACCCTAACCCTTTTGCTAACTCTAACCCTATCAATTACCGTACACGTAACATTAACCCTAAATCAAACCTATCATTTCCCTAACTAAACCCTAATGCTAATTCAAGCTCTAAACCTAAACTGTAACCTAAACCAAACCTGAAACCTAATTCTAACTCTAATAATACCCCTAGCTCTAAACCTGACCCTTACCAAAAACCAAACCCTTACATTAAACCTATCCATAAATCTAAACCTCAATATATCCCTAACGTAAACCTAGACCTCACAGTAGCCCATGTCCTAATTCTTCCCATAACACTAAAACAAACCCTAGCACTCATCCTAGCCCTAAACCTACCCTTATTACTAAATAAAACC
>NW_026004763.1:0-2058 GCF_001458135.2 Marmota marmota marmota | reverse complement strand
ATCACTAGCAGAAGGGAGGAGAATGCAAAATGCCATTACACCAAGCCAATTGATGGCTCCTATGGCAAAAATTGTACCACCAGTGACACCATCAGCAAAGATACACCAGCACTACCACAATTCGCAGCACCAACAGATAGTTCACAACGCATACAAGTGATACATAGTCCAGGCAAGTTCTCCAAGCAGTTCAAAGCAGAGGAATCCATCAATATGTCCATTTCCTCCCAAAGTAAATCAACTCCTTGACTGAGCATTGCTTATTGAGTTATTATTCATTGATGCATCAGTTTATACAGTTTACTGTGATAGTTATCGAAGAAGCTGTAGTTTGGTTTTATCTTTGTCTTCACTGGCACTGGAATGAAGATAGGAATTCTGGCAATGATGGCTAAAAAAAATTATGTGACATTCCAGCAGGAACTAAGAAAACAATTTTCTGAAAAATTTACATTATCCTGAACAGAATTATTAAATATAATGGAAAGGAAAGGTGAAAGTAAACACACAAATCTGTTAACCTCCTTTTTTGTTCACATATTAAAATAATCCTCAACAGCTGTTTATCCAATTTAAACTAAACCATTTAAATCACGTGAATAAAAAATTTTGGATCCATTTTTTAATGAGCGCTCCTCATATATGATATATGGACATATGCACATACAGACATACAACACAAAACACAAGTGTGC
This sequence comes from Marmota marmota marmota, assembly GCF_001458135.2. Taxonomy (NCBI): domain Eukaryota; kingdom Metazoa; phylum Chordata; class Mammalia; order Rodentia; family Sciuridae; genus Marmota; species Marmota marmota. The sequence continues at coordinate 1,363 of NW_026004763.1, read as the reverse complement.
ATACATAACATACAACACATAAGACAATAGTAAAGGCCTTGTAGCTTTACACAGGTGAAATCTCCATTGCAATGTTTAAAAACTCGACAGTCAAAAAATAAAACTGATCGGAAAATCATCAAACTGGGTCTGTATGAGCTCAAAAAATATAGAACTTCATGATGTGGGAAAGGCAATAATAAAATAGATATTGAAAAAAGCATCCTGGTTACCACCTGGGTTTGACTCTTATTTGGATATACCGTCCTCTTTCCTGTAACTTGCATATGGGTCTGAAGGTATTCCCACAAGCAAGCCCCAAGGTTTTTTATATTTGAAATAGGCTTTAATGGTGTTCATTATTCATTAGCCTCCAGGTGTGGGAGAACCACTGTTGCAAATGTAAGAATAGTCATGCTGGAGCTCTGGATATCAGCTGTTATAGATTTGAGTCAAATCATTTTCTTTTTGGTCTGTAGAAATCGCTTTGGTTATTCTCTCTGGAATCCAAATTGGCTGATGTTCTCCCTGTGGAAACACAAAAACAGAACCCCGACTCTAGACAATCACTGGATCAGGACCTTTCCTTTGTCCTGTTAGAATATCCTTGCAAAGTACCTTAGGCTTATGTACATTTTTTGTGGATACATATGCCTTAACGCAGCACTAAGCCCTGATGAATCCAAATTTTAAAAGCTTAGCGTAAAAAGGGTTATTTTAAGTTTATCATTGGGGGATATATATCCCTTTACAATTCCATCTTTTTGCTTTAATAAGTCCATTTTAATAGTTTGAACAGCTCTTTCAACTATGCATTGTCCCTGTGGACTGTATGGAATTCCTGTTATGTGAGTAATGCCAAATGATGAGCAAAATTGTTTAAAAGAGGTAGAAGTATAACCATGAGCATTATTTGTTTTTTAATGTTTTGGAACTCCCACAGTGGCAAAATTTTGCAAGCAATGAGCTATAATATCTTTAGTTTTTTCTCTTCCATAAAGGGAGACCATGAAAAATCCAGAAGAAGTATCAATGGTAACATGCAAATATTTTAATTTTCCAAATTCTGGCAAGTGAGTGACGTCCATCTGCCAAATATGGTTAGGTATCAGTCCTATAGGATTGACTCCAAGATTAACTTGTGGTAAAAAGGTCACACAATTTTGCCATTGTTTTATTATTTGTCCAGCTTGTTCCTTAGTTATTTTAAAATGCTTTTGTAAAGTATTAGCATTGACATGGAACCTTTTATGAAAATTTGTAGCTTCTTCTAGTGTAGAGAAAATATGTATGTCATGTGTAGTTTTATCTGATAAATCATTGCCCAAAGTAAGGGCTCCAGGCAATCCTGTATGAACCCTGATATGTAAAGAATGGATCTTTT
>NW_026004762.1:0-2058 GCF_001458135.2 Marmota marmota marmota | reverse complement strand
CTTGTCAGGTCTTTTGTTCTCAGTGATGAAAAGCTGACTAAAACAGCTACTGAGGGAGATAAATATGAAAAGAGATGACGGGATACTGTGGGATTCCAAGTAAGGGAACAACCAATTCTGACAAAGATTTTGGGGAAGGGAAATTCTTAGATTTGGGTCCCTAAAGGTTTAAAAAAATTCTCAGTCCAAAAAAGAATTTTATAAAAGGGCATTTCCAACTCTTTTCCAGTTCTGTTGGCCAACTGGCTTGGTGTCCAGTTCAGAAAGACCTAAACACAGAAGAGGACAATTTTGTGCTCAAGGTTTTAAAATGTGTGAGACCTTAATTGAGGCAAAAATGGCCTTGCAGTTGGAGTAGGTGTTAGGTCTTTTGCCACTTTTGCAACTCTCAGATGGGATCACAGTGTGGGGGGTGGGGGGGGGATCTCCACAAGACAGACTCTGTCCTCCTGGATCTAGTGTATAGGTGGGGAGTGGGGTTAGTGGCATAGTGGCAGGAGTCAAAGGCTAGCTCTTTCAGAAAAACATTCCCCAGGACCCCCACCTGTTGTAAGGGAAGGGTCATTGCTTGGCACTGTGGGTTGAAGTCAATACTTGGCTGGCCTGGACTTGGGGAAACATGTGCTAGCAAGTTGCTAGCCTGTGATCAGTCTATAGATTCAGCCACCTGGTTGTCTCTGCTCTTTGAATTAGCCTAGCAAATCTTGATCATTCCAGGAATGAGCTGTATTATTCAGGGCTCTCCACATCAACAGAACCTATAGTATATACTTATTGAGAGAGTTCCTTTTTCCTCAGGGACCTCAGTCTACTCTCCAAAGTGTTCAACTGATGGGAGGAGGCCCCCATCCACATTATGGAACATAATCTGCTTTCATCAAAGTCTAGTGATTTAAATGTCAATCAGACCTAAACAAATACATTCACTGGGATATCCAGACAAGGTTTTCCCCCAAATTGGGAGCCTATCCAAGTTGGCACATAAAACTAAACATTACAAGGGCAAACTGCATGCATTGGTAAAAGTCCTTCTCTTCAAGGTCCAAGCATGTGTTCACTCATAGTTCATCTGATCATCAGGATGTCTCTGTGCAGAGGATTAACCACCCTACTTCATAGATTAAGAAATCTTGGGCTGGTTTCATAGCTCAGTGGCAGGATGCTTACCTAGCATGTGTGAAGCACTGGATTCAATTCTCAGCACCACCATAAAAATAAAGTCCATTGACAACTAAAAAAATATTAAAAAAAGAAAAGAAATCTGGGTTCAGAAACAAGCTCACACAGCTAGTAAGTGGTAGAGAGGAGACTCTAGCTTGGGCTGTCAGTCTGACTGAGTTCTACATTCTTCCAACTATATCCTACACCCTACAGCGGCACATTCTGCTACCTCTTACCATTCCCATATTGGTCTTCTTCCTTGTATGACCTCAAAGACACACTTGCCTGGATCTCATTTGCCAGTCTCAATGGACCTGTCTTAATCTGTTTTCTGTTGCTCTAACTGAGTAGGTAATTTATAAGGAATAAAGGTTTTTCTTCAGCTCATGATTCTAGGGGCTGGGATGTCCAAAGTTGAGGAGTTGCACTGTGAGGGACTCCTTGCTGGTGGGGACTCGGCAGAATCTCAAGATGGCATGGGTCATCACTTGGTAGTAGAGTTTTATACAAGAGAGATAGCCAAACTGGCTTCTAAATTAGACCCTTTCTTGAGATAACCCATTAACCTACTAATCCATTAATCCATGAATGCATTAATCCTGAGCCCTCATGATTTAATGGTCTCTTAAAAGTCCCACGTGGTGGTGATTAGATTTCAACATGAGTTTTGGTGGGGACATTCAGATCACAGCAGGACTCCTCTATGGAGGACCCAGAAGTGTAATATATGTGGCTATGTTTCAGTGGGCATGAGCTTCCCCCCGCAGCTGTGATACCTCACCTCTACCATCCCCATATCCTTGCAGCTGACCCCTCTGTTCTCAAATGTATGCATTTCCAGTCATAAGCTCCCCTCTAAGCACTACTTTAGCTGTGTTCCATGTATTTTTTGTGTGT
>NW_026004761.1:0-2058 GCF_001458135.2 Marmota marmota marmota | reverse complement strand
TTTTTTTTTTTTTTTTTTTTTTGGTACCAGGGATCAAACTCAGGGACACTCAACTGCTGAACCACATCCCTAACCCTATTTTATTTAGAAACAGGGTCTCATTGGATTGCATAGCACCTCACCATTGCTGAGGCTGGCATTGAACTTGCAATCCTCCTGCCTCAGCCTCCCAAGCCACTGGGATTGCAGGCAGGCACCAATGTGCCCAGATCATTTTCTTGATTCCCTCTTCCTTTAGGCCTCCTGCCTTCCCTGATTGCTATCCTCATGACTCATACGTAACAGGTACACACTTCCATAGGTTCTGGCAAATATATGTTAATATACAGATTTCACTGGCTTCATGGACTTTTTATTCAAGATTTTATAGGCTCATAGAAAAGTGACTATCCTGTCATAATGACTGTCACTTCAAATGTGATAGGTATTGCTGTTCATAAATATGTCCTTGTTGCACACCACCATTTTGGAGTTTTACTGCATCTGGTTCTATCCTCTCTTCATATTTATTTTTCTGATCTTTTCTTTTTTATATTCTCCTCCCTCCTTCTGTAACAAGGCCCCTTGTGGACTACCTCCATCCTTTCCAATTTACTTGTCTCTAGCTGTGGTTGCAGGGGGACGTCTGTGTATGTTTTGACTCACTTCATTCTCTCAGCATCTCATCTTAATTGCACACTGAGCATTATATGAGGCTTGGCCAAGGTCCTGGCATGGGATGTCAGGGGAACCTTATCCATGTGCAAAACTCAAAAGTTCAGGAAAGCTGACATCCTCAGACACAGCCCTCAACCAATAATTGATGAATGTTATTCTGTCAATTTTCCAGTGGGAAATTCTGAGAAGCATTTCATATACTTCTCAGAAGTTTTTGGAGTGATTAAAGTGCTTTTGCTAGGGCAGTGACTAGCTTGGTAACATACCTCCTTTTCTCCCTACCTATTTTGCTGTTGTGGATTGCTCACTTTGATTATTTCCAAATAAACTACCTTTGCACTCTTTGATTAAGCTTTTCTTTCTGAGGGACCATAGTTAGGACCAGTTGTTACCTGGATAGTAGATATACAAGGTATGACTGCAGAACAGATGGAAATAAGAATTTCACTGGTAGTGGGCAACAGCAAGATGAGGAAACCCACGCATGTTAAGGTGTCACAATGACCAAGTCTCTGACCTGTATGAAATAAGATGAGGCTAAGAGGAAGTGGGAGTGCTGTGTTATTCAGTGATAACGATCATAATTTTAAGGATTGTGAAGATGGCTGTCTTTTGTTTTTAGCTTCAGAAGACGTAAGCTGGGGGGGGCAGTGGGTGGGCAGCGGGTGGGTTAGAGTGCCAGATTTCAAATCAAGGCCTTCAAGGCAGCATCTAGAAAAACCTTCATCATCTGTAGCTACAGTGTGGATTTTATTGAAAATCAGGCTCAGGAGCTTCAAAGGAAAGTATAAGCCCACTTTTGAAAGGTTTCCTGTGTTTGTATTATGGACCTCAGTGAGCCACTTTTTCTGACCCTACGAAATTTTATCCCACAACTTGTTTTTTCTGCTGGACACAAGGTTTCTACTAAACTTTTTTTTTGTTTGTTTGTTTTTTTACTTTTTTTATTGGTTATTCAAAACATTACAAAACTCTTGACATATCATATTTCATACATTCGATTCAAGTAGGTTATGAACTCCCATTTTTACCCCAAATACAGATTGCAGAATCACATCGATTACACATCCACATTTTTACATAATGCCATATTAGTAACTGTTGTATTCTGCTACCTTTCCTATCCTCTACTATCCCCCCTCCCCTCCCCTCCCATCTTCTCTCTCTACCCCATCTGTTGTAATTTAATTCTTTCCCTTGTTTTTTTCCCTTCCCCCTCACAACCTCTTATATGTAATTTTGTATAACAATGAGGGTCTCCTTCCATTTCCATGCACCTTTCCCTCCCACCTCATGTCTCTGTTTAATGTTAATCTTTTCCTCTTGCTCTTCCTCCCTACTATGTTCTTAGTTGTTCTCATTATATCAAAGAAGACATTTGGCATTTGTTTTTTAGGGATT
>NW_026004760.1:0-2058 GCF_001458135.2 Marmota marmota marmota | reverse complement strand
GTAGTTGAATTTTATTTGTCCTGTGACATTGAACATTTTATCATGTACTTCTTTGCCATCCATATATCTTCTTTGATGAAATACCTGATAAATTTTTTGTTCATAATTTGGAACTTCTGGTACAAGGTCTAATAAAATTTAAAGGAGGCATGCTTGTTTTTTTTTTTTTTTTTTAAATTTTAGGAGGAAAACACTCAAAATTCTATCGTGAAGTTTTTTCATTAGTGCCATTTATGAGAATAAGTACATTCCCTTTATTTTTTTTAAATGACAATTTTTCTTTCTTTTTGCCATGCCTAGAATTAAACCCAGGGCCTGTAGCATGCTAGGCAAGTGCTCAATCACTGAGCTATTATCATAACCACTGAACCATTATCACCACCCTCACCCCTCCATTTTTGAAATGGAGCTCGCACCAAGTTGCCCTTTCTGGCTTTGAACTCAGAATCCTCCTTCCTCAGCCTCCTGAGTAGCTGGACTTATAGGTATGTGCCACGATTCTCAGAAAGTTTTTCTTTTAAAATAGGAATTGATTGATAGATTTGCCAAGTGCTTTTCATGATATACTGAGATCACATTTAAAAACAAACAAACTCTGATTGGTGAATTATATATTGATTTTTAAAAAATGGTAAACCAATCTTGCATCCCTGGGATAATTATCATTTGGTATGATTTGTCATTTTTTAAAAAATGTATTGCTAGATTTTATTTGCTAGAATTCTAAAAATAATTTTGCATCTGCTTCTGTGAGGTATGTAATTTTCTTATACAGCATTGATCTGGTTTTCGTATTAGAGTAATACTTCGACTTCATGGAAGAGTTTATGTAGAATTGATAGTATTTTTTTTTTTTTTTTCTGTAAAGGCTGTAACCAAGAGTTTGGGAACTATTGGACCATATGATCTTCTCTTTCCTTCTATTTGTAAAATTTTAATTCTGTCCTCATATGATAGATGTATACATTTTTATAAAACAACTTCTAGGTCTTGTTAATAAATGAACATTCTTGGAAGTATAGTAAATGAGTAAATAAACTTAGCAATAGCACAGAAAAAGTCAGTGTTTTTCTTTTTTTTCCAGTGAAGCAGAATTGACTTCATGAGATTTAGGATTTATAGGAAGGGGAAAGGCAAGATTTCATGTATTTACAGTCATATGCTTGAGTTGTACTGTTTCATTTTCAGGAACTTTACAAGCTAGTTATTAAGCAATCTATTGAAAATTAAAAGTAGTAAAATGATATAAACAAAATTAAATATTGGAAACAAAGTTTCACTGCTTAATTATTTATTATCTGCGTTCTTCAGATTATTTACATTTAAAATACAATGTAATGTCAGGCTGCTCTCTGTTTTCTTGTAGCTCCTTATTCATGGATATTTCCTTGGTAGCCTGAAATCTTCCATGAGCTATCAAGCCATAAAAAGATACAAACCTCAAAATGCCATTCGTGTGGGACAGTCTTCCTTCCCTCCCTCCCTTCCTCCCTCCCTCTGTTTTTTCTCTCATTCATTCTTTCTTTCTCCTCTGTAATGGGGATCAAACTTAAGGCCTTGAATATTTTAGACAAGCATTCTACAACTTGGTCTACCCTTGACCACAAGTCACAAATGCAGGTGGGAGTATTTGCACCACAAAAACAGATGAATGTAGGACTGGGGATATGGCTCAGTGGTAGAGTGCTTGCCTAGCATGTGTGAGGCATTGGGTTTGAGTCTCAGCACCATATAAAGATTAATAAGTGAAGTAAAGTATTGTGTCCATTTACAACTAAAAAAATAGGTGAATGCTTTAAACATATTTAATATGTTGGTTTTCTAGACTTAAAAGTAATAAGAGAAACTGGGCATGGCATGGTGTGGTTGCTTGTAATCCCAGCAATTAGGAAGGCTGAGGCAAGAGAATTGCAAGTTTGAGACCAGCCTTAGCAATTTAGTGAGGCTCTAAGCAACTTAGTGAGACCTTGTCTCAAAATAAAGACGGCTGGGGATGTAGCTCAGTGGTAAAGTGCCTTTGGTTTAATCTGCAGTAATTCCCCCCCCCCCAAACCCAAA
>NW_026004759.1:0-2058 GCF_001458135.2 Marmota marmota marmota | reverse complement strand
ACCACCCCCCTTACCCCCCGGTTATTTTGCTGCAGCCGGACTGTGGCAATTCTGAAGATGAAACTTGGAGTTAGATTCATCCCATCAACATGAACATGTTTATAAGTACTAAATTGAATTCAAATGTTATGCTGAAGTTGTAGTACTTTATTGAATGGCACTACAAATTAGATAAAAGAGTTAAGTTTAATATTTAGAAAAGAGTAATAGATCCCAAGAGAATTTTGTGCTTCCTAACCATATGATTCACCTGAAAATACCATCATCTACTTTTAGGGATCTCAAACACACATCAATTCTTTATTTAAGTTCTCGTGCCATGTCTAGAGTTGAAATAGAAGTCAATGAAAGATGTTGCTTTTTATCTCTTTGGAAATTAAAAAGTATCTGATTTATATTTTGAAATATATGTTTCAAAGCAAGAGAAAACACAAAGCTTTCAACAAAAACAACATACTAAAAATAATCCATGTAATCTCCCAGGAATCTACATTGTTATAGAAGGAATACATTATGTATTTGTCAGAATCATAATGTAAGAAAACTACATTTTTTAAACAACTAATAAAAGCATATTAACTTAGTCTTTTCTTTACAGATAAAATGCTATTAAATGCATACATCTGCTCATGCACACACAATTTCACATAGTTTCCTCATGAAATTTTAAACCTTTTTTTGACATTGCAGTTTTACAGGAGGAAAGTGATCCTCAGAATCAGGATGAATAAAAGACTCTCCACTAATAATGTTTGTCCTGTAGGAAAATATACATACACATCAGAATTCATTCATTAATTAGAAAATGCAACATGTAAAAGCATGTGAGAGAAAAATAATTAAAATTCTCACTGTTAATATTCCAACACTGTGTCTGATTATTACTGAATAAAATAGTTAAATTTACCACAAAACAGAAAACCACTTTATTTTTTGGTCACATAAAATCCAAATGCCTAGTAATTTGTAAGTTCCTTAAGATTAGTGGAGTCTTGTATCTTCTAAATTTCTCCTGGGATCAAAGATCATGACACCCAAATATGCTCTGGAAGACTCTTACCTAGTTGATGTTTTATGTTTTAATTAAGAATCAAAGTAATTTAGAAACTGAAACCAAGGTTCAAATGAGTAATGCTCACTTATCTTGGGCTAGTATTATAACCTAATCTCTATTTTTACAGAAGACAGAAAAAAATGACAAATAATTTTGAAATAAAGCAAGTTTTTAAAAAGTGGCCTAATAAAAGTGATTATAAGTCCTAAAGCATTCTTGCTGAAGTTCTAAGAGATAATAGGAAACTATTTCATCAAATGAACCCCATTTTGAAGCTCACCTCTAAGAGGTAACATCAAAAATCAATTTAATTTTGGAATGAATATTAAACCTTTAATATAAAAGTCTACGTGTCTACTTGTGGTATACCTGAACAATAGTGTTAGATCCAAAAATATCTTCAAGCATCAAATCTTATAAAGAAGCTTTAACAGGACAATTTGAAAGATATTTCTTTCAGCAAGAATTTTATTTCCAATAAAGCTAAGCTTAAAATGTTGTTGCTTGTCTCATCCATATCTTTCCTAATTTTGGCTCTGATTAATCTATCAATGATTATAAAAATTGTGTTGGAATCTTCTTCCTTGAGAATGAATGTCAATTTCATCTTGTAATTCTTTCAATTTTACTGTATATATTTTCAGAGGCTTTTAGGTACTTGCAAATTTAGAATTGTTATTATAATCTTAGTAAATCAAGCCCTTTATACTAAGTGACTGTGTAGGTAACAGTGCTTTTTAAGGTAAAGTATATTTTATTCTCACATTAATGTAATTAACCAAGCTTTCTTTTTTCTTTTTTTTAGAGTTGTCAAGATTTATTTTTTGTCATTAAAGAATTAAATAATAACCAATACCACCCATTAACTAACAAAAAAATAATCTCAGATTATGTTCCCTAAAATAGAAAGAACATAATTTCAGATTAAAAGGAAAAGTGCTTTAAATTGCAAATATTTAGCTTTATTAAAAAATGTACCATATTACCTTTTCTTTTCTCCTTCA
>NW_026004758.1:0-2058 GCF_001458135.2 Marmota marmota marmota | reverse complement strand
CAGGTCTGCTCACCCTGCGGGCACGGGTGGCGGTTCCACTCTGCCCCCACTCCAATTGGGGTCACGTAACCACCACACCCGCAGGGCCTGATCCGGGCGTGGGCGAAGGACCTGCTCTGCCCCTACTCCAGTTGGGGTGACGTGTACCACGCTGGCAGGCCACTGGGCCTGACCCGCCAGTCTGTCACAGGTCTGCTTACCTTGCAAGCGCGGGCAGCGGCTCTGCCATGTTGGTATCCTATGCGAATGGCAGCATTTCGTTCCCCTTGCCGGGCAACCAAAGCAACGGGTGAGTCCTGACCGGCCCTCAGCAGGACCCGGACCGAGAAGCAGTTTCCGCGGGCTCCTAGCCCTGGGCCAGGGCAGTTCTGGGAGCCGGAACTCGGCCGCTCCGTGCTCAGTGTATGCTCCAATAAGAGTAGGCTCCAAGAACCAGCCCCCGCGGGCTCAGTTCCGGGGCCGGAACTCGGCCGCATAGTGCTCAAGAAGCAGCCTCCACAGGCTCCCCAGCCCTGGGCCAGGGCGGTTCCGGGAGCCGGAACTCGGCCGCCTCGCGCTCGGTGTTCGCTCCGATAAGAGCAGGTTCTAAGAAGCACCCAGGCACTGAGCCCGAGCAATCTGTCTGCAAGCCGCAGGCGAATGGCAGCCTGAAATTACCTGTTCTATGGCTGAATGAGCTGCGGTCAGTCGAAAATAGGGATGGTGACGTCTGCTTTCCAACATGGTGGCCGCTGGCCTCCTCTGTGGTCTGACCGGTGTGGAGAACCGAGATGGACCGCTTCCTTCCCCCGTCTCGAACCCAGAATTCAGCCCTGAGTATGGTGCTTGCACGGCTGGCCAAAACTGCAGCGCTGTATTCCTGCGTCGCTATCTCCTCGTTTCCCAGCGCGCGCTGCAGACTCTAGCCGCGGGGCGATTAAGCAGTGTTACCCTCCGTGCGACCCTGTCTATGATTCTTGATGGTTAGGCATACACCAACTACTTGTGGAATAAATATAAAACTCCTGGAGACTTGTCCTGACCTAATGGATGCAGTGGGACCCAGGGCCAGTGAAGTGTCACCACAATGAGTCCAGAACCATTGGAGAAGAGAAGACTGTGACTACTAATTGAATTTTACATGTGCATAAAAAGTGTGTCTTCTTTTTGCTCAAAATTTGTTGGAGACATTAAAACACAGGAGTCCTCTTCCCATCCAAGCATCACATAAGGATTTTGTTAAATGTACTCTTGTAAGTCTCCTGTTTCTCCTTTATTTGGGAAACCTCAGGACTCCTTACTCCCTTCCTTTGTACCTGGAACCTAGTGTGCCAATAAAATATATTCTGATATTATCTGCCACATTGTGGATGAGGCAACCAGAGGCAGCCCAGGGTGTGAATCTTCTCTCCAGAACTCTGCTACAAAGAGATGCAAACATGGGCACAGTGAAGTATAATTGTAAAATCAGGGTGGAAGTCAAGGGACTTACAGCAGAGAAGAGTCTGGTGGCAATGGACCTGGGTCAGGCATAGCAAGACTGCAAGCACCAGGGGGAGGTCCGGTAGAGGGACTGCCCTCTCTGCCCTATATGTTCAGATAGGAAGCAAGGGCTGGCCAGGTGACTAAGGAGCATGGATGACTTACCTGAGTAAGCAAGGAACTGTGCTAGAACAGGGGACTCCAGAGCTCAAGATTTGGTGAACTGCTGCTTGCTTTCTTTTCCTTCCTCCCTCCCTCCCTTCCTTAAGAACACTGTCAACTAGATTGGTTTAATCTTTTCCTTTTAAATTGTTTTTAGTTGTAGATGGACACAATACTTTATTTTTATGTAGTGCTGAGGATCAAACCCAGTGCCTCACAGTCCACTACTGAGCTACAACCCCAGCCCCCAGGTGTTCTCTTAAGCTTGCCCAAGCAAACTGAGTCAGTTTTCCCATGTGTGTGTTGTTTGTTGCTAAGCTACCAAAAGGGAAAGGTGGAGGATGCTGGGGAGCAGTGCCCAAGGACATGCAGGTTGGTCACTCAACCTCCTACTCTAACTTTGAGCAAGACATTTCAAACTGCAAGCTATGTTCC
>NW_026004757.1:0-2058 GCF_001458135.2 Marmota marmota marmota | reverse complement strand
TTAACACTAACCCTAGTGCAAACGCTAACACTAACACTAATCCTAACACTAAAAAAAAATCCTAACCCTAAACTTAACCCTGTACCCTGACCATAACACCAGCCGTAAACCTAAACCTAAACCTAAACATAACACTAAACTTAACCTACTACTTAACCTAAACCAAAACCTCACCCTAACCCAATGCTATACCTAACCATAAACATAACCATAACACTAACACTAACATTAACCATTCGACTATGCCTGATCCTAAACCAAACCCTAACCCTAACCCTAACATTAACCCTAAACATAATACTAACCTTAACACTAACACTAATCATAACCCTAACCCTAACACTAACACTAACATTAACTCTAACTCTAACCCTAACACAAACCCTAACCCAACCATAATCCTGACCCTAATCTATCCTTAACCCTCACCCTTACCTAACCCTAACCCCAACCCTAACACAAACACTAACCCTAACCCTAAATCAAACCCTAACACTAATCCTAATCCTAGCTCTAACTGTAAACTTAAACCTAACCCTGACCCTAAACATAAGACTAACTCTTACTGTAACCCTAAACCTAACCCTCACACTTATGCTAAACCTAAATCTAACCATAACAAGAAGATTAACCTTAAACTAACCCTAAATCTAACACTATCCCTAAACCTAATGCTAACCCTAACCCTAAATGTAAACTTAAAAATAACCCTAACCCTAAGCCTCACTCTAACCCTAACCCTAAATGTAACACTAACCCTAAACCTAACACTAAACCTAAACCTAAATGTAACCCTCATCCCAAAACAAAAATAAACCTAATCTTGACCCTAAACTTAACACTAACCCAACCACTAATCATAAACCTAAATATAACAATAACTCTAAAACTAACCCTAACCCTATACTGAAGCCTAGCCCTAAAAATAATTATAAACTAACCCTAAACCAAACCCTAACCCTAACATAATACTATCCCTAAACCGAAACCAAAACCGAACACTAAGTGTAATCCTAATCTTATCCATAAAACTAACCGTAACCCTAACACAAAAGTTAACCCTAACCCTAACCCTAATCCTATACCTAACAACAACCCTAACCCTAATCCTATACCTAACAACAACCCTAACCCAAACCATAACCCTAACATTTACCTAACCCTAACATTAACACTTATGTAACCAAACCCAAATCCTAAAACTAACACTAAAACTAACATTAACCCTAATTGTAACCCTAACACAAACCCTAAAGCTAACCATACCACTAAGCTTAAACCTCACCCAAAACATAACCCCGACCCTAACACTAACCCTAACACTAACCCTATCCCTAATGCTAATAGAAACCCTAACCCTAAGTCTAAACCAAACCCTAACACTAACCCTAACCCTAACTTAAATCTAACACTAACCCTAATCCTAACCCTAAAAATAACACTAACACTAACCCTAAACCTAGCCCCCACTATAACCCGATCCCTAAAACTAACACTAGCCATATCCCTAAAACTAACACTAACCCAAAACCTCATTATAACCCTAAATCAAACACTAATGCTAACCCTAACTCAATCCTAACCTTAACCCAAACCCTAAACCTAACAATAAACCTAAGCTTAAACCTAACATGAACCCTAACCCTAACCGTAACTTAACACTAACTATAACCCTAACCCTAACACTAACCTTAATCCTAAAAAATAACAATAACTTTAAAACTAACCCTAACCCAATCCTACCCTAGACCTATCCCTAAACCTAACCCTATTCCTAACAGTAACTGTAAGCCTATATGTAACCCTATCTGTAACTGTAACACAAATCCAAACCCTAACTCTAACCCTAAACTTTTCCCTAATCCTAACACTAACCCTAAACCTAAACCTAACACTAATCCTAAGCCTAAACTTGAAATGAACCTTAAACCTAACCCTAACATTAACTTACCCCTAACTGTAACCCTAACCCTAACACTAACACTAATCCTAACCCTAACAATAACAATAAATTTAACACTAACCCTAACCCTAACCTACCATAAATGTATCCCTAAT
>NW_026004756.1:0-2058 GCF_001458135.2 Marmota marmota marmota | reverse complement strand
AAGCCCGGGGTTTCTGGGAGCTTATCAGACAAGAGGGTTGTAAAGGGGGAAGGAGGGGAGGCCGGCTTCTGGAAGCAGGAAGAACTCCATGTGGCCTCAGCTGGCACTCTCAGGCCTGGCACGCTTCCTGCTCCCCCAGGCTCACCACCTGGACAGGATGGAGACACACCTTCGGGGACCAGGGTGGGAAGGAGGGAATGGCAGTGGTCATGGGAACACTGGGACTGGACTTCTGCCCCAGAAGTCATTAATGTTTGTGGCCTACAGAGCCTACTGGGTGGACAGGAGTGGGTAGGACAGCAGGAGGGCAGACACTCTTGAATGGGTCTTTAAAAACTGTCAATCAGGAAAATGCCTCGTGAAGACAGGCAGTTTGGAGAGCTTCCAGAAGAAACCAATCATGCCAACACCTAGATTATATATTTCTAGGCTCAAGAACTGTGAGAGAATACATTTACGCTGGGTAAAGCCACTCAATTTGTGATCATTTGTTACAGCAGCCACAGGAAACTGATACACATAAACTAGGTTTAAATCCTAACTTTGCTAATAATTTTCATGAACGTGAGTAAGCAACAACTTATCTGAATCCCAGGTTCCTCATCTATAAAACGGAGATAATAGTACATACCTCCTAGGGTCCTTAGGAAGATTAAATGACATACAAAAGTAAACTTTTGCATCGTATTTCGTATGCATAATCGCCGAATAAGTGAGGAAAAACACAACAACCATAAATTAGAAAATTTTACTCCTTAACTTAAAACCTTCCAATATGACTCCTCTTACTTTAAGAATAAAATCCAAATCCTTACCTTGGGCTAAGAGCCCAATAGGAAGTGCCCTTCCCAGACCACCACCACCCCCCGTCACATCTTTGTCCTCATGTCTCATCATACTTCCTCATGCTTATTCCACCCCAGCCACACTGACCTTCTTTCAGTTTCTCTACCACACCAAGCTCCATTGATACCTCAGGGCCTTTGCACAAACTATCCATGCCCCAGCTTTTCATGTGGAGGACCCCTTCAGCCCTCAGCTCAAATGTCACCCATTCAGGGGTGAACACGCCCTTGCCTCCCAGCTAAACATACCACCCCATCCTACGCTACTTTATTAGGTCATTCTGTTTTATGTCCTTCATGGAACATGCCACTGTCATCAGTTACCTTCTCTATTCATGTAGATACTGTAGTATATTCTCACCCCTCCCCAACCAGATTGTAAATTCCCTAAAGGCAAGAACAACCTCCGTCTTGCCTGCTGTTCTGTCCCCATTCATTCTAGACGGAAATGGGTGATCATCTGGTTGCCCCTTGCCCTCTGCTGCCTGATCCTAGGGACTTAGGGGAGAACTTGGGACCATGAGGGCTGTTCCAGGCCCCCAGAGCTCAGAAGACACTGGTGGAAAGAGATGAGGTGGCCCAGAAAGCAGAGAGAGTCCGTGGGAAAGGCGGGAGTGTCTGAGCAGAGCAGAGCCCGTGTCCCGGGCAGCAGAGGCCACATGGGGCCACCTGACTCAAGAGGATTTTCTGGGCTGGCTGGAGCCCCTGCACTTGACCATCGACATCCCGATTTTTATAAAACGTGCTCTGCTGCCCAAGGAACCAGGCGACACAAAACCAGGGTCTTGAACCTGCCCAGACTGGATCATGCGGGGAAAGGAATGGGAACTGGATGCCGCCCACAGCGGGGAAGGAAAGGGGTCGGAAGGGAAGGACAGAGGCAGGGCTCCCTTAACAGGGAGTAGGTGAAAATGACCCGGAAGAACCGTCCCGAGGGGCGTGGATGTAGGAAGAGCCCTGGGAGAAGACTCGGAACTTGGATTTCCGAGAACCATCAAGTAGATTTGAAGAGGCGTAGGTTGGGGAGAAGCAGGGAGTGTCCGTCTGCCTCTCTGGAAGGGTGTCAGGCTCACCTCTTGCTCTTCCTCTCTGTGACAAGTGGCTCCTGGAGAGACGGAAGTCCTCTGTTCCTTTGAAAGACCAGCACTTGAGGCTGACAGGGTCGTCCCTTTCGTGAAAGCCCGAAGACCCTTCCCTGGGTGGACTGTGGAAA
>NW_026004755.1:0-2058 GCF_001458135.2 Marmota marmota marmota | reverse complement strand
TGCCCCGCTTTGGTCGCGGATCCCACTTACTTGGGACTAACCCCGCTTTGGTCGCGGATCCCACTTACCTGGGACTAACTGGTGCACCACCCCTGACTGCTGAAAGTTCTGGTTCCCGGGTTTCGGCACCACTTGTCGCGACCCCTTGCCCGCAAGGAAGACGCAACTCAGGAATCTTCTTTCAGCAGTTTATTCAGGCCCTTGATAGTTCTTCTTCTATCTCTCTCAGATGCCCCTCCCAGCCTTAATAAAGCATCTCAAGCCCCAATGCAAAGCTGCCACGTGGAGCTTTCTCATAGGGTGGTGAAAAATCATGTGCCAACTCTCCCAAATAAGGAGTTGTTTGTCACAGACCACAGCGGAGCCAGCGCCATCTTGTAATGGCGACCATAGTCTGCAGAAACGGCAGAAGCGGCTCACCACAGAGTGACTGTAGTTTTCAGTTGGCCAGGAGACCACAGCTTTGGTCCACGCTGTCTATTCTCATACCTTCTTCAAAGTGTTCAAGACCAGGACTCCTCAGACTGGAGAACTCTTTTGACACTTGGTTCAGACCTCACTTGGCATTCAGAAATACAGACTTTTATGTTTCAGTGATCTAATTGTCAGTCTAGAGAGAATCTGTTCCTCAACTAGGGCTTCAGTACAGTAGTTTTCTTGTCTTTCTTATTTCTTTCTCAAACAGATTTTCTTTCATCACCTTTCCTAATGCCTTTAATCTCTGTGATCTGTCTCTGGTCTTCATTTATAAAACCATTTTGCCTCTAGTATAACTAATGATCAGAAGCACTGAACATGGTCTTGTGGGCATGATTTTCCATACTATCTCAGGATGCCTAGAAAATGTATTCATCTTTCAAAAAACTACAATCCAGAATCATCTTTTGTGAAAACTTCCTCAACCTCAAGTAAGAATAGTAAATCCTTCCTTTCTATTTTATAGATCCCTCTCATAAAAGTTTTGCTTATGTCATACTGTCTATACAATATGAACCCTTAAAGGTAGACAGCTATCATATTTTATTCATATTATTCTCAATACTTCACATATTTTCTTTCCCCTAAAGAAGCTCTATTAGTACTCAGTTTGGAAAAAAAAAGTAACTTTCTTTTTCAGGAGAATTATTACCTACAAAGCAAGATGGTATAAGAAGCAGAAAATAAGTACTTCTTTTTAAGAAACTACCTTTTGAAATGAAACTACTTTGACAAGATTTTTTAATTTAATAGGAAATATCAAGCAATGTTATTTTATGTTTTGATAAATGGCAGAGATTGGCCACTACTGATGTTAACATGTGCATCCCTTCTATCTTAGGGGTCAGTAGCTGTGCTGTTTCTATTGGTACAAGGCATTGACTAATTTTCCTTTATCCTTAGGAGAGAGAAATGAAACACATACTAGATATTGGCAATAAAATTCAGGGTCTATGAGTAGAGTACTGGAAAAGACTTGAAGGGAACAAAATATGGGAGGAGAGGAGGGCAATGTATCCCAAAATTACCAGGAAAAAAAAAAATCTATAATGGGCTCTGTTCACTTAAACTTGAACTTCAAAATCTTTCTCATACTAATAGAACATCAAACCCTTTTGTAAATATAAATTTAGTCCTTGTACCAACAATCCACATGCCCTATTCTACCCAGGGCTGAGCTCCTCCCCCATATCCACAACCACAAAGATAAATTGAAAATATCTTTCAATTACCTTTAATATCTTATCAGTTACATTTTTGTCATTAAAAGGAAAAGTTAAGTCCATGAATTGGATGAACTTGCTCCCTCCAAACATCCTTGAAGATTTTTTTTTAATATCTCAAATCTGTATTTTGAGCAAGCCTAAAAATAAGTAAATATGTAAAGTAAATAAGTAAAAATGATTTTTTCTTAAGTACTGGCTGGGTTGGCATATGCTTGGGCTGAACCTAAACATTCTCTAAATGCAGATACCAAAAGTGAATTCAAAATGGATCAAGGAGCTTGATATCAAATCAGAGACACGCCGTCTGATAGAAGAAAAAGTTGGCTACGATCTACATTCGGTGGGGTCGGGCTCC
>NW_026004754.1:0-2058 GCF_001458135.2 Marmota marmota marmota | reverse complement strand
AGCTGGGATTACAGGTGTGCCCCACCACAGCTGTAAGAGTCACTATGATTATTGTTGCTAGGTGCCTAGCCTCAAAGCAATGCTAGCAATGATTCCTTTTCCTTTTGGTCTCTAGGTCTTGGTGAAGAAAACTGCACCCACTTGACCACTTATGACTGGGCTCACACTGCCTCTCACCTCTTCCTGCTATTCTGAATTTTGTCCTTAGTTGCTAGAGAAGTAAATCAAGACACCTAGCATCACATCACAGCTAGGAGTCCAAAAAACTAACAATACTATCTCTACCCATTGGCCCCCCAATTGGGAGGGAAATCACAAGAGTTTCTATTTTCCTAACATAACTATTTATGCACTTTGGATAGTCTCTTTCCCTTCCATGGAAATAATAACCAAAAGGAAAAAACAGGGCCTTAGCTACTTTTGAGGAGACAGCAAGAGGAAGAGGCAGAAGACTCCCCTCCTCCTCCCTTTGAACCCTCCCAGTCTCCCTGGCAGGGAGCAGCTGTCCCGGGCAGCAGCCACACCTGAGCACGCATTGTTCTACCATTCCAGCTTGAGTTTTTCGGGCGGAGGAGTAATTACAATAATTGAAGTGTCACAGGGAGTGAAAGGGAAAAACTATGTAAAAGCACCTCAGACTGAAAGCACAGAAAGCCTTGTTTGGTCTAGAAACAGGAAAGGAAAGGAAGAAGGGATGAATATGCTATAAAGGGTCCCAAATGAATATCTTGTCAGCCAGACTGTTTGGGATCTGGTTCAGCTACATTCTTGGCTTTGTGACCTAGAGCAAACTATTAAACACCTCTAACCTGTTTCCTCGTCTATAAAATGTAGGAAATAATAACTACCTCATCATGTTGTGAGTATTAAATAAGGTAAAGTATATAAAATCTCTTTGTAAACTGTAGAGAGCCATATAAATGTATGGCATCCTTAAAATAAAAGAGGAAGTAGTGAGAAAGTATTGGTAGCATATTGCATTTTATAAGGTACAACCTCTACAAGAAAGAGGTAACAGGAGGAGGTAAAGAAAAATAAGGTCTGTGGAAGCCCAATAATACATTTTCAAATATTGTTTATATAGCCAGGGCAAATTGTTAATCAACAACAGGAAAGATTTAGGTGTGCAAACCATAAAACTGTCTAGGGTAGATGAATTCAGAGGTCATACTCCTGTACAACACTCGTAACTCCTCATGGTCCTTTCAAGTGATATTTCAATTTCCAGGGGTATCTCAATATTCCTGGAAAATAGGGCTGATATTTGTTTTTATTTCATCTCTTTGACAGAAGAAGAATCAAAAGCACCATGAGGTCAGATAAATTTCCAGGATCACACAAAAGAGGGCTAAAATTGGGATTAAAACCCAGACTACCTAATGCCCAATCCTATTCTCACCACGAGACCATACTACTACTGAGCTATGGAAAAAGGTTCAATTTGTTTCCAGAGAAGTTTAATTATTTCTCAGACTAGCTCCAAGGCAAGCCACCCACCCTCATATGCTATTCCTTTTATGGAGAAAAGTCTCCAAACAGGTCAATTCTCCAACGACAAAATAAGCAAAATGACTTCTCCACATACTAACAGACTCTCATGTAAGAATACATTTTCCAGTACCCCTTGGGGACCAGGACAAGCCTGGAAAACAGAGAACTGGTCCATGCCTTCACCACACAGGGCTGCCATCAGCTGACCTCCCCCTGAAGTTCTCTGTTTAAAGTCTTGATTCTAACACTTTCTGTCTTTGTGAATGTTAGGCACATAAGAACTTCTCTGAACCTCAGTTTTCTGATGATTGAACGACATATAAAGCGCCTTTCCAGGTGTGTTGACACACGCCTGTAATCACAGCTACTCCTGAGGCAAAAGGATCACAAGTTTGATGCTAGCCTGTTTCAAAATTTAAAAAACAAAACTGGGGATGGGACAACTCAGGGAGGCTTTACCTCTAAGCTACATCCCCATCTTTTTTTTTTTTTTTTTTTTTGAGACAGGATCTAAGTTTGCTTAGAGCCTTGCTAAATTGCTAAGGCTAAACTTAAACTTGAGATCCT
>NW_026004753.1:5875-7194 GCF_001458135.2 Marmota marmota marmota | reverse complement strand
TTATATATTTTGTTGTTGTTGTTGTTGTTGTTGTTATAGGTAGACACAATACCTTTATTTTATTTTTATGTGGTGCTGAGGATTAAACCCAGGGGGCCTCACTCATTCTAGGTGAGTGCTCTAACACTGATCCACAATCCCTTTCTTATCATCACCAGCAGCAACCTCAGCCAAGTAACGGTAATAGTCTCCTTTCATTTTAATTGCTCTTTTTGCATTTTTTATTTGTTCTTTTTAGATATACATGACAGTAGAGTGTATTTTGACATATTATACATACATGGAATATAAGTTATTCTAATTAGGATCCCATGCTTGTGGTTGTACATGTTGTGGAGTTACACTGGTCATGTGTTCATATATAAGAATAGGAAAGTTATGTCAAATTTATTCTTCTGTCTTTCCTATTCCCCTTCCCTCTCCCTTTCTCTGTTCACTTTTTAAGTATTTCAATCTTTCTCTTTCCTTTCTACCATACTTTCTTTTCACTTAAGGAATGTAATTCCACTATATTACAGAATTATATAGTTTATGGAATTCTTATCCAATAAATGTTGTGATTTTTAACATCGTATACAACATAGTAGACACCTGCTGGCTAATGGCTGATCTAGACATTAGTTTACTGTTGGCGACAATGTTAAATGCTGATCCCATTATTCCTCTACAAGTGGTAATTAGTGTTATAGATGTCAGAGTAGACACCAAACATTTGTTTTAAGACTGTACATTAGTTGTTAACATTACAGCTAGTCCTTGCTCCCTCTAAGAGAAGCTGGGAAGTGATTGGGATACTTTAAGCTCACACAGTAGATATCCTGCTGATGAGCAATACTCACAGCTTAGCCAAAACAGTGAACTCTACTCCACACGCAATCTCGCCTCACTGGAGCCTCATCAATACTTCAACACATAGAATAAAGGAGAGAAAAAGCTGAGACCAACTACCAGGCCCCAAGGAGGAACAACTACAGGGGGACCTCAGGTCCCACTCCTGGACAACTACTCATACAACAAAAACAGAGAAGTCTACAGAACAAACAAGATAACAAGACACGAAAGCACATGTGTATAAAAGAGGAAAAGGAATCCAGTGTAACTCATCAGAATAGCTACTAGCAAGTCATAGTTCCACAGTCAAAGGATGTGGGCAGAACTCAGAATTCCATGAGGATAAAGGAGTTTGAGTGAGCTGAAATTTTTCAGGCTAATGTAAACAAATATTAAATAGTGAAAATGTTTTAATATTTGAAGTTTTCTTTTATGGTCCCCAGTCAATTGCTGTTCTTTACTCTGAACGAGCTTTAAAAAAAAAGGGC
>NW_026004753.1:0-2952 GCF_001458135.2 Marmota marmota marmota | reverse complement strand
GAAAGAAAGAAAGAAAGAAAGAAAGAAAGAAAGAAAGAAAGAAAGAAAGAAAGAAAGAGAAAAGAAAGAAATACTCCTCTCTCTCATCTGGCTACTGAAGCTGTAGTTGAGATCTTTACTCCTCCTCCATTGGCTTTTAACCAGTCTGGTCCCTGTAACTCTTAACAACCTCCCCATGATACTGTGCATGAGATCTTTCTAAAATGCACACTAACCCCTTCATAATTTGCATCTTGTTAGCTTCTTCAGTATTTAGTATCCTATCACTCTCTTTCCCCACCTACATTTTTGGTTCAGGCTAGATGGAATGAGAATACGCATTCATCACTTCTCATTAACTGTATTTGTATTTCAAAATTCAACCCAAGGATTTTTTTCCTTTCATGAAGACTTTGCTGACCTACCAGAGTTTTTAACCACCCTTTGGGCACCAGCAACCCCTTAGGCATTATATCTAATTTGAAATTCTGCAGTGTTTACTAAAGTGTGTCCCTGGCTTTAGAGGCAGATATCAGGGTTGTTTGCTTTTGTTTATCTTCATCTCTAGCCGAGGGTATGACAAGTATATGTTCAACTGATACATAAATGAAAGGAGAGAGGTGGCGGGCGGGGAGGTCATGCCCATATCAATATGAATACACTGAAATTCATGAGTCTCCCAACCGGTAGGACAGGACAGGGTATTTTCTGTACACTTAACTAAATGAACCATATGAGACAGAATGTTCTCCTGTGGTAATATAGTTTGTTTTAATATTATCTATTTGTATATGTTTTAAGTAAAATAGCAAAATAACAACAACAAAAAAATAAGCTACCAGAAAGTCTAAAATACTGTTGATATAAAGTATACCATTGAGCTCCTATAGGAAAACAACACTAGCAAAGAGGAACAAAGAAATATATGTCTTACATGATATACTTTAGGATACTGAGAAACAAAACATAATTTGGGTAAAAATAGAAACTATAATGCAAAATAACTTAAAAGTGATTCTTTTTCACTATTTCCTTGCACTCAATCATAGAGCCACTTCCCCAGACATATTTTGTATTGTATTTAGAGACAGGATCTTACTGAGTAGCTTAGTGCCTCACCATTGCTGGGGCTGGCTTTAAACTTGCGATTCTCCTTTCTCGGCCTCCTGAGCCCCTGGGCTTCACCACAACCACACACAACTTCCTTCTCCTGTCATCTCCAGTGCCAGCTGCCTAATGCTGGTGGCTGCTTCCCATTCCCTGCCCTCCCTCACACTTGGCAAGACAGTGTCTCAAGTTTCTCATGTCTTATAAAACATACAAGATGTCAGTCAGCAAATCTGAAACCCTGACTCAGGACGGACAGACAGAAGAGGACAAAGAGGCTCCCGCCACAGAGTCCCTTTCCACATGAGCAGCCAAGCACCGTTCTGCTCGCCTACCTCACCTGCCTGAGCCTCCTCTCCTAAACACTCACCTCCTGGCTTCTTCGAGTGTTTCTTGAAATGTGACCCTTGGTCCCCTTCCCGCCCCCCTGTACTCTCTTGTGTTCTTCACACAACATTGTAGCTTTGATCTTAGTGGGACATGCAATGAGGCATAAGAAAGATGGACTTTGGAATCAAACAGGTTTGAATGTCGCAGGAGTGACTATCAGTGTCGCTTGTTCATTACTTGGATTGCTTAATCCATAGGAGCCACAAATATGTTTTCCTTAATGCGAGTCTGTGGACATTACAAGAGGCCATAGTCAGGCTGACCCCCATGGTCCATGATCAATAAATGTGAGCCATCATTATAACCATGAAAATGTGCATGATAATGTTGGGGTATTTGTTGATAATTAATAATCAAGGCTAACCTGAACTGGTCACTCTGGGGTTCAAGAATTGAGAATGATCACCTTTGGGGCATACATTATTGGGAGAGGCCATCTGCCCTAGCCCTGAGTGTCCCTGTACGAGTAGGTATAGCAACCCTTGGTACTGCCTGATCTTTTCTGGCTGTACTTTCTCAGAATTGTACTTATAGGAAGCAGCAAGATGAAATAATGTCCCTCCCAAGCAAAAGGTCAGGCTTGTTCCCACTTGCTCTAAAAGTGGCACCTCCTCCAAGCACAGCGATCTCTCACACACCACCCACTGTGTGGGGGACTTAGTAGGTGCCCTGGTGTGTCGCTGGTGCTGACTGGTCAAGTAAAGCAAGAAGAGAGAATGGGTCACTGGATTTGACAATGCAGGTATCACTGGTGTCATTGAGAAGAACAAATCCATGGGATGGAGAGAGAGAGAGAGAGAAAAGAGAGACAGACAGAGAGAGCACCCAGTGGGAGTGAATTCAAAAGCAGGTGGAAGGAAAAAGGAGCAAAAATAATGGATACAGAGCTTTGCAACCACTTTTACCAAAAAGACAACTGAGAAGTTCTCTGGTTTCTGCTAATAAAACCCATCTGACTGCCTACAAAACATGATGTAACTCTATCCTCTAAGGGTTAAGGAGCAAATGACGAGTACCATCTGAGTGTGTTTCTCTTCCCATAAAGTATTTATGGTTTAAAGGAAAGAGCAACATCTTTGGCCAAAGCTGTCACCGCTCCCTGAGTGACAGCCCAGCTGAGACAGAGGCTGGAGGCCAGAGGATGCTGCCTGTTCCCCCATCACACCACAGTTCTCTGGCCATCCCAGTGTCCAGGCCTCATTCCACAGGCCACAAGCTGCAGCTGCAGCCCTCTTGATTGTATTGCCCCTTAAAGGAAAGGTTTAGGACAGTCACAGACTTAGGATGGACATTCTAGCTAGTTAGTGTCACATGACATCAGGAAGAGCAACAGCTGTCTTGACCTTAGAGGGTCTGGTGGATGATGTCCATGCCTTACTTCCTTGCAGTATGACAGGTGAGGATGGTATATAAGAACTCACCTTAAATACAAACTAAGACTAGAGATCTGGTCAGTGGTTGAGTGACCCTGAATTT
>NW_026004752.1:0-2059 GCF_001458135.2 Marmota marmota marmota | reverse complement strand
GGGGAAAAAAAAAAAAAAAAAAAAGCATTTCAAAATGCAGTCAAGAGGCCATTAGGAGGCATGACTTAATGCACAACTCCAGTTGCTACCTAGGAATGTTAGTGTTGGTTACCTCTTGACTACAGGCATCTAGAACAAATAATTACAATGTGCCCAGAGACTGAAATGCACATCAAGAAGTTATTGGACTCTAGACAGTTGTACCAAGTAAAAATGGGATATTTATCTATTTGTTAATAATTTTACTAGGTAAAAATGTCTCTGTATCTTCTACTGGTCACATAGCGCCTGTCATACAGCAATTATACTCCAACTGAAGTTTTACCACAAGCAACCCCCTTTTTTTGCCTGCTTTGGAACACTGACAGAGTTATTTGAATCTGTCTTTGCTGAATTGCAATTCCTAAGACCCTAAATAAAGTCCACTTTACTCTTTCAGTTCCTGAGTCTGGAATAATCAATAGAAATAGTGTGCATAAGCCTATAATGATGGCAGGTAGGTGGCCTTCCATACTGATTCATGAGGACAAAGGATCAAAAAAAAAAAAAAAAAAAAAGGCTACAAATTTATATCATGGCCTATTCTGTTACCTTGCACTAACACATCTTCCACATTTATTCACCTCATAAATTACTAGTATTACGAGAAAATATAGACTGATATATTGAGGCATCAACTTCTCTAACCAGATGACACATACTTCTAACCTCCTTTAGTGAAAAATTGTTATTAATAGAAATCAAAAGGGCCTACTAATAAGATACCCAATTTCTATCATCAAATTCTTCCCATCATAAAATAATTTTGGAGAACACAATAATTAATACAATTTGTGTGCTAGAAAAAATAAAGGCAAATGGGACAACTGAATATACAAAGAGATGAATTTAAAACTTTAATTTATACTATAGTAATCCTCCCTTATCCATGGGAAACATGTTCCAAGATCTCCAATGGATGGCTGAAACCACAGATAACAATGAAACATATACATATATAATATATATATGTGTATATATGAATATATATATAAATCATATATATATGTGTATATATGATTTTTCCCATATGTATATAGACCTGTGATAAAATTTAATTTATAAATTAGGAAAGTAAGAGGTCAACAAGAACTAATAAGAAAATAGAACAATTATTATAATAAAAGTTCTTTAAAACTTATGAATTATTTATTCCTCAAATTTGCCATGTAACTTTAAGACCATGGCTGACCATATGTAACTGAATCCAAGGAAAAAGAAATCAGAGCCAAAGTGGAAACTGTTGTATATGTAAAAATTAACCCAAAATGGACAGAGATCAGGCTGGGGATGTGGCTCAGTGATAGAGTGCTTGCCTAGCAAGCATGAGGTCCTGTGTTTGATCCCTAGCACTACTACTACTACTACCAAAAAAAAAAAAAAAAAAAAGGTGGGTGGGTGTGGTGACAGGCAGAGATCAGAGATCCAACTGTACAAATAGTATAAATTTTAAAAACAAAACAGGAAATATTCTTCGTAACTTTATGACTTTGGGTTTGACAAAAGGCTCCTTAGATACAATATAAAAAGCATGAGTAACATAAGAAAAAATGGACAGATTGAACTTCCCCACAAGAATTTTTGCATTTTGAAAACTTCATTAAAAAAAAATGAAAAGCCAAGCCATAAAGTGGAAGGAAATATTTGCAAATCACATTTCTAATACAGAATTTGTATCCAGCATATTATAAATTGTGGTAAAAGCTGGCAATAATCCAATTTAAAAATTGGCAAAAGACTTGAATACACATTTCACCAAAGAAGCTAAACATAAAGCCTATACTTAGGGAAAAAAGCTCAACATCATTAGTCATTAGGAAAATGCATACTAATCTCAATGGCTTGGGAGGCTGAGATAGGAGGATGGAGAGTTCCAAGCCAGCCTCAGCAAAAGCAAGGCACTAAGCAACTCAGGAGATCCTGTTTCTAAATAAAATACAAAACAGGACTGGGGATGTGACTCAGTGGTTGAGTGTCTCTGAGTTCAATCCTCAGTACCTCCCCGGAAAACTCCCACCCC
>NW_026004751.1:0-2059 GCF_001458135.2 Marmota marmota marmota | reverse complement strand
CTCCATTAAAAAAGTTTCACTGAACTAAATTTCATATACCATAAAAGTGTCCTCATTAGGTACACAGTTCAGTTTTTAGAATATTCAGAGTCATGCAAATACAATCATAGCTGGCATTACAGACATGTGCCATCACACCTGGCATTCCATAGGAGCTTAATTCTGTTCATATCTTTGCTGCACAGAAGCTTTTTTTAATATACTATTTAGTTTAGGTGGACACAATACCTTTATTTTATTTTTATGTGGTGCTGAAGATCAAACCCAGTGCCTCATTTGTGCCAGGTGAGTTCTCTACCATTGAATCACAACCCCAGCTCCTGCACAGGAGCTTTTTAATGTAACTTCATTTATCAATTTTTGCTTTTGTTGTCTGTGCTTTGGGGATCGTATCCCAAAATTCATTATCCAGATGAACATCGTGGAGCTTTACCCAGAGTTTCTCATAGTAATTTTAGTTTCAGGTCTTAGCACTTTAGAATGGTATGAGATAAGGGTCTAGTCTTATTCTTAAGTGTGTGATTATTCATTTGTCCTAACACCATTTGAGGAGACGATCCTTTTTGGGTGTTTAGAGCACCTTTGTCAAAAATTGGTTGTCTCTAAACATATGGATTTATTTAGAGGCTCTCCATTCTTTTGATTTAATCTGTGTCTGTTCTTATACCACTGCCATAGTGTTTTGATTACTATAGCTTTGACATTAAACAAAAAGAACAAAGCTAAGGGCATCACACTTCTGACTTTGAAATATACTACAATCTATTTATTTAGGGTCTTTTGTTCCATAAAAAAATTATGGCTATTTTTGTATTTCTGTGAAATAATGCCATTGGAGTTTTGACAGATATTGTATTGAGTCTGTATGTTTTGGGTAGTATGGATGTTGTTGAAAGCTTAGTCCTTGTTTGCAATGCCAATCCAATAATGAGAACACTGTTTTGAGAAAAAGGAAAAAAGAAGATTTATTGCTTTGCTAGCAAAGGAAAAACATAGGGGACTCCTGTCCCAAAGACTGTGATTCTGCCCATCAGCAGGAACAGGGGGCTTTTAAAGAGGTAACTCAAAAGCTAGATTCCATATATTCTCTGTTAGAGTTGTAGTTCACTTGTTAATTTGGGAGATAGTCATTTCTAAGATATTCTGTACTATCTCCAAAGTCTGGATTACTTCATTCCTATAGTGGGGCTGTACTCTGGGACAGATAATTCTGCCAAAAATAGGGATGAAAGGCAATCTTGTTTCCCCTAAGATAAGGGAGGGGAAGAGATTGGGGAGGAGCAGGGAGAGAGGAAGAGAAAGAAACATGTCCATTTTAAAAATCAGTTGCAGTGGCAGAGCAGCAAGGGCTAATTCAAAGCATAAAGTGGGCCACTGCTACATTTCCCCACAGTCAATTTCTACATTCCATTTCTATGGAAAAATGGGTGACAACACCTCCAAACTGATTCCTGCTAAAAGGGGGCAAAGTTGAGGGAATACACCAAAGTCCTTGTTCTCTATCAGGTGGGGCATGGAAACTTGAGGGTATTCAGCATCAGAGCAGTGCAGAGGTCCACGGTGGCAGATGGCAGGTGACTGGACAAGGCATACATAGGGCAGGGGTCATGCTAAGACAACAATAAATGAGACAGCAAAGCATTACTTTTTTTTAATTATTGGTTGTTCAAAACATTACAGAGCTCTTGACATATCAAGTGGGTTATGAACTCCCATTGCATTACTTTTTTGTAAACAATTAGCACAAATGCAATTAGTGTTTCAGCTAGTCCTTGAAAACCATGAAGACAGTAACTCATAATCATATCAGTGGAAAACAGATCAAGTTTGTCAATGTAGGAAGTTAGGCAGATTTGTAGGTCTATGAGATCAGGCTCAAATTAACTTGGGACAAAGTTGTGACTCTAGAATCCTTTATGATCATTATCAGGCACTCTCACACAAGGACCTTCCTTTATAGCCTCCAGCTTTACTTTTGGTAGGGCTGACACACGTGTACATCTTAAGTTACATTAAAAATATTTTGTAAATTTAGGACTGTGCTTAAGCTATACTCTTG
>NW_026004750.1:0-2059 GCF_001458135.2 Marmota marmota marmota | reverse complement strand
GTAGGAGACCCTCAATGTTACACATAATTACATATAAGAGGTTGTGAGGGGAAAGGGTGGGGGGAAACAAGGGAGAGAATTGAACAACAGCAGATGAGGTAGAGAGGGAAGATGGGAGGGGAGGGGAGGGGGGATAGTAGGGGATAGGAAAGGTAGCAGAATACAACAGTCACTAATATGCCATGATGTAAAAATGTGAATGTGTAACCGATGTGATTCTGCAATTCGTATATGGGGTAAAAATGGGAGTTCATAACCCAATTGAGTCAAATGTATGAAAGATGATATGTCATGAGCTTTGTAATGTTTTGAACAATCAATTAAAAAAAATAAAGGTCACACAGCAAGGAAAAAAATATATTTGATTTTCACATATTAAGATTAACTCTGAATATCTTGGATGAATCTCAATTGTTTATGGTTGATAAACCTTTTTATATGTTTCGGACCTCAACATACTTGTATTAGGTTGAGAATTTTTATTTATATATTCCTAACATCTCTGGTCTTTTTATCCCCCTGTGATATCTCTATCTGATTTTATTAACAGGGTAATTTTGACTGAAGAATTGGAAATTTTTTTCAATTTTCTTTATGTTTCATAAAGAAATGTTCTTTAATGTTTTGTAGAAAAACAGATTTTATGACAGTATATGATCAATTTTATAAAATATTTTATGCTTTCTGGAAAGCAAGTTACATTTTGCTGTTTGGTGATAGAAAGCTCTATAGATGAGTCCCAGTTTAGTTGGTTTATAATGTTTTTCAACTATTCTATTTCTTATTAATATTCTGCTGAATTGTTCCACCCATTATCAAAAACTGAGGTGTTAAGTTCTTTAGTATTATTGTTAAATTGTCCATTTCCCCTTTGTATCTATTAGTTTTGTATTATGTATTTTGAGACTGTGTTGTTAGGTGCATATGTGTTTATAATTATTTTATATTGCTGATACTAAACACATCTATCATTGTAAAAGCTTCTGTTGATATTAAGTATCATGTTTTTTTAAAGTCTATATTATATGCTATCAGTAGAGGAATTCCAAATTTGTTATGATTTCTATTTGCATGCCATATCTGTTTCCATTTTTTCAGTTTAACCCATTTATACATTGGAATCAATAATATGGTTTTTTTTTAAGACCAAAAAAAAAAAAAAAAGAAACCAGTTTTCAGGAGACCAGCCTCTCTAGGGTCTTGCAAGTCATGCTAGCATTTTTAGTTTTAGTTAAAGAAAATTACATAGCTTAAAATAAAAATACAGAAGGGGGAATGATTTCAGAACAATCCTTTATTTATTTATTAATTTATCTGGTGCTGATGATCCAACCTACGGCCTTGTATATGCTAGTCAAGCAGTAAATTACATTCAATGTCCAGAACAAATATATTCGACTCACCTGAAAATTAAATATACTTTGAAACCAAATAAATTATTATGTGTAAAAGGAGCTCCTAAACCATAATGTCTCCATTCCCAGCTTTCCAAGAAATCTCCATACTGCTTTCCAAATTGGCTGGAATGGAGCCACCATTTGACCCAGCTATTCCCCTTCTTGGTCTATTCCCTAAAGACCTAAAAAGAGCATGCTACAGGGACACTGCTACATCGATGTTCATAGCAGCTCAATTCACAATAGCAAGACTGTGGAACCAACCCAGATGCCCTTCAATAGACGAATGGATTAAAAAAATGTGGCATTTATACACAATGGAGTATTACTCTGCATTAAAAAATGACAAAATCATAGAATTTGCAGGGAAATGGATGGCACTAGAGCAGATTATGCTAAGTAAAGCTAGCCAATCCCTAAAAACAAATGCCAAATGTCTTCTTTGATATAAGGAGAGTAACTAAGAACAGTGTAGGGACGAAGAGCATGAGAAGAAGATTAACATTAAACAGAGATGAGAGGTGGGAGGGAAAGGGAGAGAAAAGGGAAATTGCATGGAAATGGAAGGAGACCCTCAGGGTTATACAAAAGAACATACAAGAGGAAATGTGTGGAAAGGGAAAAATAATACAAGGGGGAGAAATGAAAGTCAGTAGAGGGGG
>NW_026004749.1:0-2059 GCF_001458135.2 Marmota marmota marmota | reverse complement strand
GATGAACTATTATTTAGATTTAATTCTTAAACAATTGCTTATAGTTATTCTATATATGAAAAACAGAATTAATAGATTTATAAAAGGACTGAATGAGTGTATGGATGTACTAGGATTCTCTAGAACAGAACCAACAAGAGGTGTGATTATAAAAAGGGAATCTATTACATTGGCTTACACAATAAGAAGTTGGATATTCCACAATGGCCATCTGCAGGCTGGAGGACCGAAGGCATCATTCAAGATGCTGAAGCCTCAGAACAAGAGGGATCAATGATGCTACCCCCAGTCCAAGATCAAAGACTTCTGAAAATTCCCTGGAGAATTGTTAGAGTCTGTAAACAAGTCAAGATGGCGCCTGGCATTTTGCCAGAGGGAGTGGTTTGTGAAGTAACGCCAGCGAGCCATTAAGTGTGGAGATTACTTATTGGTTGACTGCTGCATCTAGTTTATGTTAATTAAGATAAGCTGTGTGTAATGTATATATACCCCTCCGGTCCTACAATAAATGGCTCCCACTCCTGCTATATCAATGTACACAGGTTGCTTGTCACCCCCTGGCTATTTTGCCCAGCCAGCCGGGCTGCGGCAGAGAATCATTGGCAGAGTCCACTTTGGAAGAGTGAAGTAGTTGAGAGTCTGATTATCCTCAGGTGATTGCAGGAGCAATCAAGATCCCATTCAAGAAGAATTGAGCTAAATCTACTGCTGCTCACCTGTTCTTCCAACTTTTATTCCATCTAAGTCACCATTCTATTGGATGGTGCTGCCCACACTTTAGACTCTCCAATTCAGTTTGCTATCCCACATGCCAGTCATTCCTAGACACATCCTCATTGACACACCCAGAAACTTCTTAATCTTCAGTATCTCTTAATACAATCAAGTTGACAATTCAAATTAACTATTACAATGGATGAAAAGCAATCATCCAAAGAAAGCTTGAAAGTGCTGGATTAAGCCTAGCACCTCACAAAGAGGGGCACAGTTTATTTATTCCTGGTCATTTGGAAATGTTCTAAATGATGTTATGCTATTCCTTTTTATTTTCACTACATTTTAATTCATCACTACATATAGGCTCAAAAATTAAGGCATGGGGTATTGGTGTTTTTATTTAAGTACATACTTTAACATACTTTAAGAGTCAGGTTTAATTCTGTAAACTGTCCTTTGAAAACACCTTTTATACATTATGATGCCCCCAAACAAATCTTGCTCCTGTTAAGTAGTGAGGGTGCTCATCAAATTGGAGTAATAAAATGGCTTTGAAAGATGAATCACATGAATGTTGATTGGCAATAAAATAGGGCACTAAGAAGTATTTTTCTTCTGTAAATCTGTTAAAAAAGTGAACATCTACTTTAAGGAGAAAAGGAATTACATGTAAACATCTGTACTTCCTATGTTGGTAGTTGTGACTGATAAGTAGGAAGACTCTCTGTAGACAAGACCAGGCAGCCAGGTGGTGGGGTGTGTGGTGACCTCTGGGTCTCAGGTCATGAGGTTGAGCAGGGAGAGTTTCCACACAGCACCATCACAGAGGAGCATTCTCTGCTCTTAGAATTTCTGACCTTATCAACTGAGGCAGGTTGTTTTTATCTCTTGTGTTCTGGGCCTGTCTCCTGGCTTTCCCTGCAGTCAGCAGTCAGGGTCTCCTTTAGTGATAACCTTTCCTTTTCCCCCAAAGTTCCAACCCTCTCTTGTGTGCTGCATCTGTGATGGAACGGGTGCAATTTTCTCCTGACTCTATCATTTGGTCATGCTATTCCTCACTATCCTTGCTAAAAAAAAGTCAATTGAATCCTATTTCCTACAGACAACATCTGTCATGTGAATTTTAGCCACACTCTAAGGAATCTTTTTTGGGGGGCAGGGTGGGTACCAGGGATTGAACTTAGGGTCACTTGACCACTGAGCCACATCCCCAACACTATTTTGTATTTTATTTAGAGACAGGGTCTCACTGAGTTGCTTAGCACCTCACCACTGCTGAGGCTGGATTTGAACTTGAAATCCCCATCTTAGCCTCCCCAGCTGCTGGGATGACATGTGTGCA
>NW_026004748.1:0-2059 GCF_001458135.2 Marmota marmota marmota | reverse complement strand
GTTAGTGTTAGTGAAAGGGTTAGCGTTAGGGTTTTTATTAGGTTTAGGGTTAGGTTTACGGTTAGTTTTAAGGTTTGGGTTAGTTTTTGGGTTAGGGTTATGTAGGGTTAATGTTATGGTTAGTGTTATGGTTATGGGCATGGTTAGGTTTAGCGTTAGATTTAGGCTTATGTTTAGTTTTAGGTTTAGCGATAGGGTAGGGTTAGTGTTTGTGTTTGGGTTGGGGTTAGTGTGACGGTTTCCGTTAGCGAGAGGTTTGGGTTAATATTAGGGTTACAAGTAGGATTAGGTTTAGAGTTAAGATTAGGGGTATTGTTAGTATTACTATTAGGGTTAGGGTGAGCATTAGTGTTAGCTTTAGTGTTAGTGTTAGGGTTAGGGTTAATGTTAGGTTAGGTTTAGGGTCAGTATTAGGTTTAGTGATAGGGTTAGGGTTGGGGTAAGGGTTAATGTTTGGGTTAGGTTTGTGTTAGTGTTAGGGTTAGTGTTAGTGTTAGGGTTAGGGTTAGTTTTAGATTTTGTAAGGGTTAGGGTTAGTGTTTAAGTTAGGTTTAAGTTTATGTAATGCTAAACCTAATGCTAACCATAAAGTTGATTCTATCCCTATCCCTAACACAAACCCTAACACAAACACTAACTCTAAACCTATCCTAACCCTAATCCTAACCATAATTCTAACACTAACCTTAACACTAACACTAACCCTAACCCTAAAACAAATTCTAATCGTAACCGTAACTGTAACATTCACACTACCCCTAACAAAAAACCTAATCCTAACCTTAACACTAACCCTAATTAACAGTAATACTAACTCTACCCCTAATCTTAACTCTAACCCTAATAATACTTGTAACTGTTATGGATTAGGGTTAGGGTTACTTTTCATGTTAGCTTTAGGTTATCTTACTGTTAGGATTCGGGTTAGGATTAGGTATAGTGTTAGGGTTAGGTTAGGTTTAGGGTTAGATTTAGGTTTTTTTTTTTACAGTTAGATTTAGGGTTCTGGCTAGAGTTACTCTTAGTGTATAGGGTTAGAGTTTGGTTTAAGGTTTTTTAGGGTTACGGTTATGGTTCGGGTTCAGAATAGGGTTAGAGTTACTGTTAGTGTTAGGTTTAGTGTCAGCGTTAGTGTTATGGTTAAGTTTAGGTTTAGCGTTAGATTTAGTTTTAGGGTAAAATTATGTGTATGGTTAGTGTAAGGGTTAGTCTTATAATTAGGGTTAGTGTGAAGGTTAGGGTTAGATTTAGTGTTAGGTTTAGGGTTAGAGTTAGCATTATGGTTCGTGTTAATGTTAGTGTTAGTGTTAGATTGAGGTTTACTGTTACCATTAGGATTTGGGTTAGGATTAGGTATAGGTTTATTTTAGGTTTAGGGTTAGGTTTAGGGTTTGTATTACAGTTAGATTTAGGGTTGGGATTAGGGTTAGGGTTAGGGTTAGTGTTAAGTTTAGGGTTAGGGTATGTGTTAGGGTTCTGGCTACAGTTACTCTTAGTGTAAGTGTTAGGTTTAGGGTTAGGGTTAAGGTTAGTGCAAGGGTTACATTTAGGGTTAAGTTTAGGGTTAGTCTTAGGTTTAGCATTAGAGTTTTTTAGCATTAGGTTTAGGGTTAGGGTTAGAATTAGTGTTAGGGATAAGGTTAGTGTAAGGGTTAAGGTTAGTGTTAGGATTAGGGTTAGCATTAAAGTTACGATTAGATTTTTTGTTAGAGTTAGTGTTAGGGTTACGGTTACGGTTACTGCTAGGATATTTTTTAGATTTAGGGTTAGTGTAAGTGTTAATGTTAGTGTTAGAATTACGGTTAGGGTTAGGGTTAAGATAGGTTTAATGTTACCGTTTGGGTTAGGGTTTGTGTTCTGGTTAGGGATAGAATAAGCTTTAGGGTTAGCATTAGGGTTAGGTTTAGGTTTAATGTTAAGGTTAGTATTAGGGTTAGTGTTAGTGTTAGGGTTAGATTTAATGTTAGGGTTAGGGTTAGGTTTAGGGTTAGTGTTAGTGGTAGGGTTAGTATTAGGTTTAGGGTTACATTACATGTTTGATTTAGGGTTAAGTTTAGCA
>NW_026004747.1:0-2059 GCF_001458135.2 Marmota marmota marmota | reverse complement strand
CTAGAGTTATGTCTATATTTAGGATTAGAATTAGGTCTAGGTCTAGTGTTAGTTTAGATTTTGGTATAGGTTTACCAGTAGGGCTAGTGTTAGGTTTCAGTTTATGGGTAGGGTCAGGTTTAAACCAAGCGTTAGTGTTAGGGTCAGGATAAGGGTCGTGGTTAGGGTTAGATTTGGGTTAAGTTTAGAGGTAGAATGAGGGCTAGGGTTAGGACTAGTAATAGAAAATTAGGGTTTGGGGTAGACTAAGGATTAAGGTTAGGACTAGGGTAGCAATAGGGTGAAGGTTTGACTTAGTGTAAGGGATAGGGTTAAAGCTAGGGCTAGGACCAGTAATAGGGTTAGGGTTAGGGCTAGGGTTAGGGTTAAGGTCAGGATTAAGGCTAACTTTAGGGCTAATGTTAGGTCTAGGGTTAGATTTAGGGATAGATTTAGGGTTATGATTATGGCTAGGTATAGTGTAAGGGTTAGGTTAAGGTTTAGGGTATGGTTTAGAGCTAGGGATAGTATTAGGGTCAGATTCAGGGTTATGGTTTGGGTTAGGTTAATGATTAAGTTTAGGTCTCAAATTAGCTTTAGGTTTAGGGTTAGGCTTATGAATATGGTTAGGTTTAGGGTTCAGGTTAGGTTTAGGTTAATAGACAGGTTTAGTGTTAGGGATAGGTTTAGAGTTATCCTAGAGTTAGCATTAGGGTATGGTTAGGGTTAGGGTAATAAATAAGATTACAGCTAGGGTTAGGGCTAGGGTTATGGTTAGGATTAGGGCTAGGGTAAGGTTTAGGGTTAGGGCAAGTTTTGGGGTTAGGGTTAGGTTTAGGATAAGGGTTAGGTCTAGGGTTATGGTTATGGTTAAGGTTAAAGGTAGTGTTAAGTCTCTGATTAATGCTTGTTTTGTGGCTAAATTAGGGCTAGAATTAGGTATAGGGTCTGTGTTAGGGTTAGGCCTAGTGTTAGGATTCGGTTTAGGTTTAGGGATAGGGTTAGGTTTAGGGGAAGGGATGGGATTATAGCTAGGTTTAGGGCTAGGTAGAAAATTAGAATTATGGTTAGGGCTAGGGTTATGGTTTTGGTTATTAATAAGGTTAGTTTTAGGGCTAGGTTTAGGGCTAGGGTTCGTTTTAGGGTTATGGCAAGAATTGGGGCTAGGGCTAGTGTCCGGTCTAGGGTTATGGTTCAGGACAGATTTGGGGTTAGGTTTATTCCTAGGTCTAGAGTAAGGGTTAGGTTTAGAAAAAGGGTCAGGTTTAGATCTAGGTGTATTAATAGGGTTAGGGTCAGGTTTAGGGTTTATTTTAGATTAGGATTTAGGGTTAGGGCTTTAATTAGCATTAGGTTAGGGTTAAGGTAATGAGATTTTTAGGTTTAGGGTTTAGGTTAGGTTTAGGGTAATTGATAGGGTTTGAGTTAGCGATAGGGTCAGGGTTAGGCATAGGGTTAGCATTAGGGTAAGTGTTATGTTTAGGGTAATGGCTAGGGTTAGACTAGGGTTAGGGCTAGGGTTATGGTTACTATTAGGCCTAGAGTTAGGGTTAGGGATAGGCTTAGGGATAGGGTTAGGTTTAGGGTTAGGGTAGGGTTTAGGGTTTGAGCTAGGGTTAGTTAGCAATAGGGCAAGGGTTAGGTTTAGGATTATGTCTATGTTAGAGTTACAGTTAGGGTCTGGATTACTGTTAGTGTTAGGGCTAGTGTTATTATTAGGTTCAGGGTATTGGATAGGGTTAAATATCAGGTTAGGTTAGGGTTAGGATTAGGGTTAGTTTTAAGGTAATGGTTAGGGTTTGAGCTATGGTTAGGTTAGGGTTAGGGTTAGGGTTAGGGTAATGGATGGGTTTAGGGGTTGCAATAAAGTTAGGGTTTAGCCTAGGGTTAGCATTAAGTGTAGAGTTAGGGCTAGTTTTAGGATTAGCATTAGGGTTATGGCCAGTGTTAGGGAGAGGTTTAGGCTTAGGGTTAGGCTTAGATTTAGAGTTAGGTTTAGATCTAGGGTTAGGGCTAGGGTGAAGGTTAGATCTCGGGTTTGGGCTAGGGTTAGGGCTAGGTTTTGGGTTATGACAAGTGA
>NW_026004746.1:0-2059 GCF_001458135.2 Marmota marmota marmota | reverse complement strand
AGAGAGAGAGAGAGAGAGAGAGAGAGAATTTTAATATTTATTTTTTAGTTATCGGTGGATACAACATCTTTGTTTTGTATGTGGTGCTGAGGATCGAACCCGGGCCACAGGCATGCCAGGCGAGCGCGCTACCACTTGAGCCACATCCCCAGCCCCCCTAGCACTGTTTCTTTCTAGTCATAGCCACAGTATGTCCCAATTGAAGTGGACAGCAAAAACCACCTCCGCTGGAAGAATTATGGAATGGTCTTAAATGGGGGCAGATAGGGTGCCTAGAAGCTAGCGCTGGAAGTGTGATATTGTCCATATTCTGCTTAATGTCACCTCAACTGCCTGGAATTGGAGGTAGATGGGTGGCATGTGGATACAGGCAGGGCATCAGGGAAGGAATCCAGGGGAGAAGCGGTTTGCATTAGATTAGGATTGAGTTTGTATGGAGACCAGGTCTAGGTTGAGGCTTGGGCTTGGGGTTTACACATAGGAATGAAGCCTCCCTTTCCCCTCCTGGACAAAACTGCTGCATCCAGCCTGAATCCACACCTCCTTTCCTGCACCAGAGACTCACTGCTTCCAATGTAGAAGGGAGGGAGTAAAGTGAGTCCTGAGTGACCTGAGTATAGGTAGGAGGAAACCATGTCCTCAGTCAGCAGAATGTAGAGTAGGAGGAGGCTGTGTCCTGATTCAGCAGAGTGTAGACACAAGAAAACCTTGTACAATGAGTGTAGACAGTACGAAACCAAGTCCTTTGAGGTGAGTGTAGACAGGAGAAAAACATGTTCTGAGTCAGATGAGTGTGGAGGAGAAACCCATGTCCTGAGTTTGCTAAGTATAGACAGGAGAAAACCACGTCCTGAGTCAGCTGAGTGTAGACTGGAAGAGGACACTGTGTCATGTCCCAGGTCTCTTGCATGCACACAGGAGGAAGATACCATGTCCTGGGTCTGCTGACTGTTCACAGGAAGAGGACACTGTGTCCTGGGTCCCTTGAGTGTAGACAGGCAGGGGTCACTGTCCTGGGTACAGGCAGGACCCTTGCCTTGCCAGGACTCTTCCAGCTCTGGGCCCCTGAGCTCCATCAGACCTCCTGTGAGGGATGTTGAGCTGGGTACTTCTACAGGGAGGCTCCCTGTGGGATCCCAGAGGCTCTCAATTCTGTCCTCTTCCTGCACTACA
Organism: Marmota marmota marmota; assembly: GCF_001458135.2. Classification (NCBI taxonomy): domain Eukaryota; kingdom Metazoa; phylum Chordata; class Mammalia; order Rodentia; family Sciuridae; genus Marmota; species Marmota marmota. The sequence continues at coordinate 886 of NW_026004746.1, read as the reverse complement.
TAGTTAACCATAGAATTGAAAGCTGTACTTTCTTGTGGCTGTTTTTACTATACTTGAGCTGGACTGACCCTAATAAGGCACTCTTAAGGACTGTGGTCAATATTACAAAATGCAGAACACTGGGTCTCCTTGTGCATAAATAACCTGGATTAACCATGGCCCCTTTACAAAGGCAGCTGGAGAGTCTCTATGTGAAGGGACTTTGAAATTTGCTGAAGGACTTAAGGGACTGCCAGGCAATTTAGGAAAAAGTACAAAAAAGTCCCAAGCTAATATCATCCCTCTGAGATGGACTAAAGTCTCTAGAGATGACCCTTGGCTTGGCCTGGACCTCCTGAGAAGGGGTGCCCCATGGGTGAAGCTATATTCACCTGTTCCTTTGTAATATAACCCCTTGCCCTGTTTAGGATAGAATCTTCCATGGAAGTGCCTTGTATGTGTCCCCTCCTCTTACTGTGCCCTTGGGTGTGGCCTACCCAGGTGTCAGTCAACCTGCTGACAGTGGACATCATGAAGATAGACTCAGCCCCCTGAAACCTGACCCCTTGCCTCATTTGAATAGCTTCTCCTCAATAAAAGGGGTCAGCGCGTGCTCTCTCTCTCTTTCTGCAGACCCTTAAGGTCAGAGGAGCCGTCACAGCAACCCCAAAGAAAAAGGTATTTGTGTCTCTTGTGTGGTTGTTTCATGCAGCCCAGTTAGCCCAGTTTAACTAGAGTGACCCCTGAGCCTTTTAGAAGCGAGAACAGAAACCCGGCAAGGGGCCATCCCTTTTCCCCACCTGGTGGCTGTGGTGCCACCAGAGCACTGGTGTGGTCTGCTCTCTTTGCAGAGTGTGATGTGTGGGGTCAGGTGTGTCCTCCAAAGCCTCCCAGCCCACTCTACCCT
>NW_026004745.1:0-2059 GCF_001458135.2 Marmota marmota marmota | reverse complement strand
TGAGTTGCTGGGATTACAGGCATGCACCACCATGCCCGGCCTCTGATAAGTTCTAAAAAGAATCTCAATATGTTTTCAATTAACATATTCTTTATGAGTAAGGTTAAGAATCTTTCACATAAATAAATAATCATTAAAGTCAAGCATAGCCAGCTGTGGCACACACCTATAATCCCAGAGACTCAGGAAACTGAGTAAGGAGGACTCCAAGTACAAGGCCATCCTCAGCAAATTCACAAGGCCCCGTCTCAAAAAAATAAAAAGGACTGGGGATGTAGTTCAGTGGCAAAGCACCCCTGGGTTCAATCCCCACTACCAAAAAAAAAAAAAAAAAGCCAAAAATTCCTATTACTACTGCTACCAATGAAGGAAATAAAACAATATGTACAAAAGTTAGAAAATAGGAGACAAAACTCAAAATTTGTGTACAATATTGTTATCTAGAAAAATCCAAACAAATCACTAAAAACGGTAATAGTAACTAACAAAAGAGTTCAGCAGAAATGCCAGTCAAAATCAACATATATAAACATATTCTCCTATATACATCAGTAATAATCATTAGAAAAATGCATAAAAATACAACTATCCAGCCAGGTGCAGTGGTGCATGCATTTCTATAATCCCAGCTAATAATGAAGCTGAGAGAGAAGGATCACAAGTTCAAGGCCAATTTCAGCAGTCAGACCTTGTCTTGAAAAAAATAAAAAGGCCAGGGGATGTAGGTCAGTGGTAGAATACTTGTCTAGCATGTGCAAAGTCCTGAGTTCAATTCCTGGTACAGCAAGAAAAGAAAGAAAGAAAAAGAAAACTGAATTTTACTGAAATACATAAACTATACCATGTTCCTTGGTGGAAAGACCCAGTATCAACATTTTTACAATCTCAAACACACACACTCTCAGATTATTCCAAAACCACTGCAAAACAACTCAAAATCCTAAAGAGAGAATTTTATCCCAAACCAACAGGTTTTTGCTCAAAAGAACACAAGGAAAACCAAGACTATCTTGAAAAAGAAGAACAATGTGAATCTGCCTTATTAACATATAAGTACAGTAATGTAAATAGTATGGTTTCATCATAGATACAGACAAATGAACTCATGGAATATAAGAACCAGCACAGAAACAGAAACATTTATATATAGAAATACAGTTTATGGTAAAGATGACTTCAAATTTGTGAAGAACAAATAGTATAATAAATTGTGCTGGGATAAATGGATACCATTTGGAGATGAAAAGTTAAAGCCTTACCTGAAACCAGACACACCCCCAAAAATTCCAGGGCTACATGTGAGGCCCTGGGTTCAATCCCCAGCACTACTAAAATATGAACACATTCCATGTGGATCAAAGAGCTAAACATTAAAAAAAAACTACAAAACTATTAAAGGAAAACATGGCATAACATAACCTTGGAGAAAGGCTTCTTTTTTTCTTTTCTTTGTCTAATACTAGGGATTTAACACAGAAGTGGTTTACCTCTGAGCCACATCCCCAGTCCTTTTTATTTTATTTTTGAGACAGTCTCACTAATTTGCCTAGGCTCTGCTCAAATTTGCAATCCACCTGCCTCAGCCTTCCGAGTTGCTGGAATTATACGTATGAGCCACCATGGCAGCTTAACCTTCAGATTTTAATCTATTTCTAGATTATTTAATCATTTAAAACAAAATTATCCACTAACAACCTGCACAAAGAACCAGTTAAGAATATTATTTCGTTTTTATTTTTTTAATTTTTTTTAATATTTATTTTTTAGTTCTCGGCAGATACAACATCTTTGTATGTGGTGCTGAGGATCGAACCCGGGCCGCACGCATGCCAGGCGAGCACGCTACTGCTTAAGCCACATCCCCAGCCCATTTTACAAATGTGGAACCTAAGGCACAAAAAATGAAGTAGCTTGCCAGGCACTGTGTGGGCACCAATAGTCCCAGCTAAGACTTGGGAAGCTGAGGTAGAAGGATCCTTTGAGCCAAAGAGTTTGGGGCCAGCATGGGCAACATAGCAAAAAAAAAAAAAGTCTCTAAAAACCAAAAAGGAAGGGCTGG
>NW_026004744.1:0-2059 GCF_001458135.2 Marmota marmota marmota | reverse complement strand
ATTTTTTTTTTTTTTTTTTTTTAGATCCCAGAAAGACCACTGTAATCTAGGAGTAGGTTTATTTTAGTGTATTTTTCGTCTAGCAAAATTTAAATTTCTTTCATTCTTTCCCCCTATATTCTCTTTCCCAAAGAAATCTTCCTCATGTTGAAATATAAGGTCATCCTTTTCTCCCAGACCTAACTAGGTTTCTGCTTTCTGTGTTTTCACAGCTTCCTTTTTATGATAACTCCACCTACAGTGATCTTTCCATTTTAAGCACACTGAATATGATACCGGGTTTTCCATGAGGGTGGACATTTCTTCTTGTTCTCTTGGAATCCTTAGCTCTAGGAACAGGTGTGCCACTTGACTAAAACTTAGGAATACACTCAGGCATTTACCATGGGTTGATGGTGAAACTCTTTTCTTTTCCTTGTAAATACATTTTGCTTTCCAAGTAGATGGTAACCCTCTGAGGGCATTATACCTTCATAAAATATGCTGTTCTTTATGTGAAGTAGGTGCTCACTGTAGAACTGTTTTGATGATGATTACTATATACACCACAAATATTTTATTGAAATTCTCTGTCAGAATGTGTAGTGGGCACATTGGATGAAACATGAAAAAAAGAAAAAAATAAAAATAAAAATAAAAAAGAACCCTGCCCTCTAGGAAGTCAAGATATATCATCATCATAACCTAGTTTTGTATCTAGTTGCTAGATCCTTTGAATCTGGCAGAGAGTTTCATGTTAACCAAAAAACCTGTTGATTTAATCATCATTCTGTAGACCCATTTTTGGAAATACTGGGACGTCATTATCTGATTTCTTGGTATGTTTTATGCAAAGCTGGGATTGTGTTAATTGTCCTTGAGGTGACCTGAGTTGTGTAGTCTGCATACTCAGTGTAAATTCCAACCAACTATCAACATGGGCTCTGGGCTGGGTTCAAAGCAGAAAGAGAGGATGCATTTGACACTCTATTGAATCTCACAACTGGGAGTCACATAAACACTGCTTACTCTTACAGGACGCCAACTCTGCTGAATGCAAGAATAGAGATAAAAACCAAGTGTTATTTGCTGTGATTAATTTTGACTGTAGTGATTCCGGTAGACTTCACAAATAAATTGACATTTGAGTTGGCCCTTGATATTGGATTTTGACAGGCAGAGACTGGAGGAAAGAGCAACTCAGACAGGTGAAACAGGATAAACAAAGGCATGAAAGTGTGAAGGTTTCTGTCCTAAATATACAATGAAGGCAGAATACTTGGGTGTGGTTTGAATATAGATTTTCAAGGGCCTCAAAAGACCCAAGGTGGGGGTAGCAGTGATCTTTTCCAGGTCCAACTTTTCTTTGGCCCAGCACAGGATTTTTGTTTATTTATTTTTTTAGTGCTGCCAACAGTTAAAAATCAGGAGATTTCAAATACACATTTGGATTCCTGGCTGCTCTAATCTAACAATACTGAGCCTGCATTTCCTCAAGGCAGCAACAGGCTGGCACTGAGTAATAGCTACCCTTATGAGACAGGCTAGAGCCTGTCTCCAACTTGTGTCTAGCCTGTCTAACTGGCCTCGATCAAATGGCACAGGCAGGTATTTGAATTTGTACCCTCTGACCTAAAAGCTTTACTGACTGCTGCATGCTGGGAGACGTGGTGTTGTTTCATGGAGTTTTATACAGTGGTTGACTTAAACAACATCTGGATGGCTCTTGGGAATTGGACGACTCTTCAAGGAAGAACAGTGTCAGGAGGTCATCCCAGATGCTGTTCCAAGGAATCTTGTTTCTCTAATTAGATCTTAGGCAGGCACACCTGGTGGAGTTTTAGAAGCTGGATAATGACCCTCACAGTTTAAAAGATCCCTTTCCATGGCAACCCACAATGCTATTGTCAATTTGAGAGCTTGTTAGCATCACTTCTCTGGTTTATCTCTTCCTTGTAAGTAAGTTTTCTTTTCTTCTAGAATGCATACTAGCAGCATGCCAACAAGAATCAAAATCCATTTTCAGAACAAAAGAGGAAATGCATATATATATATATATATATATATATATATATATATA
>NW_026004743.1:0-2059 GCF_001458135.2 Marmota marmota marmota | reverse complement strand
TGGCTCAGTGGTAGAGCACTTGCCTAGCACATATGAGGCATGGGTCGATCCTCAGCACCACATAAAAATAAAAGAAACCTTTCGTGTCCATCTACAACTAAAAGAAGGAAAACAACAACACTCAGGAATCTTCTTTCAGCAGTTTATTTCAGGCCCTTGATAGTTCTTCTTCTTCTTCGGATGCCCCTCCCAGCCTTAATAAAGCATCTCAAGCCCCAATGCAAAGCAGCCACGTGGAGCTTTCTCATAGGGTGATGAAAAGTCATGCGCCAACTCTCCCAAATAAGGAGTTGTTTGTCACAGACCACAGCGGAGCCAGCGCCATCTTGTAATGGCGACCATAATTTGCATAAACGGCAGAAGCGGCTCACCACACAACTCCAGTTAAATTTTGACAATTTTAGCATGATTGCCTATAAAGTGGTATAAGTTTTCTTCCTACATTAAGGATACTGTTCTCAACACCAGCTTCCCAGTGTGTGATCCAGTCTCTGTTTGAATGTCTTCGTTTTTAGACTGATGCTAGAAAGTGGATGGTGAAATTCTGATTTCCTCTCCAGTTTAGCATGCCCTTGTGTAGCATCTTCTCACACTGAAGATGTGTGGTATGTCTGCCTAAATGTAATTCAGGAAAAGATGGCATGTGACTTCTAAGGCTAGGTCATGGAAATCATCACAACATGGATCATTTGTTTTCCAGAAGTTCACTGCCATGCCATGAAGACACTCAATGAACAATACGAAGGAGTCCACATGGTAAGGAGCAGCCACCTGCCAATAAACATGTGACTGTGCCAACTTGGAATAAGATTCTTTATCCTTAGTCAAGTCTCCAGATGACTTCAATAAGCCTCATTAGAGACACTGAGCCACAGCCACCCAGGTAGGCTGCTCTCAAGGACTTGATCCACACAAACTGTCTAAGATAATAAATGCTAATTGTTGTTCTGAGCCATAATTTTTGGTAATTTGTTACAACACAATAACTAAGGTGACTAATGTAATTAAATCACCAATATCCTGTACTTTTTGTTAAAGTGTACCAGTATATATTATATATAAGATGGTGGAGCGTAGCAGATACACAAGTTCAGGGTCACTAATTTCCAGGTTTCCTAACTCTTTGGGGGTATTTTGTGACACTACCATTAGCACCCTAAATTTTCTCACTTGCCTAGTACTTGAGTGCTACATGGAATAGAATTTAAACCTTGTCCTAACTTTCCTGACAAGTGCAGTGGAGAATGGAAGGCACAGATACACAAAGAGGAAAAAAATAATATGAATGATTAACAAATTTTATCCCAAAAGCTATTATTGAAAAAATAACTAAATTCCAGGAAGGAGAAGGAATACTGAGTTCAGCTCTCAATAAGGGTTTCCTTTGATACCACCAAGCCCAAGTTTAACTTAAATCCAAATTAATTTAATGCCAATGAGTTCAAGAAAGAAGGTAGGATTAGGATAATTAATACAAGGTTATAGCTACACACATCTTTCCCTATTGTGATGAGGTCTCCTTCTGATAGTGATCAATTGAAGGGGAAGAAAAAAAAAGAGCAACTCCTTTTTAATAAATTGTTCAGCCATGGAAATAAACAATTCCCAGGGAAACTTTAAATGTAATCTCCATGACTTGAACAGTTGTTCCACAATAAACAAGGGCTTGTGGCTGCCACCTTGTGAATAACTCAGGAAACACAATGCCAAAAGAATGACAGCATTAGAATTACTTTGGTAGGAAGGACAACAAAAAACTATGAAATTTGTAATTAAATAAAAATGTAATGGAATATATACTGCAAAATGACAATGATCTATCTACCTGCTTCATTTACAAATCTTTCTTAAATATCTAAAGCAGCATCTGACATACAATTGATGTTCAATAGATTATTATTGAAGGGAGAAAATAATGGATGAATGACTGAATGGATGAATATTCCTAGGGTATCTGAAGGCTATGGATGGTCTGTTTTGCCATCAAGATGATTTTGTTTGCACAGCATCATGGCACACAACTGTAGTCTTAGCAGCTCAGGAGGCTGAGGCAATAGGA
>NW_026004742.1:0-7205 GCF_001458135.2 Marmota marmota marmota | reverse complement strand
CCCCCCAAAAAATAATCTCCACTCTCTCATCCCATGTGGTTAAAAATATGCTTTTGAGAGAAAGCTAGTGATGTAAGGAATATAAGCCACAATCAAGTAATTACACATATAGCTCATGTATGCCACATATGTGCTTTATATGACCTTGACATTAATTAGCACAAATTTTTGCCCTTATCATCCTCATTTATTGAAATCAACTTTTTTTGCTACTGCTACCAAAGGACCTCTTATGATTTAGGTATTAGGTGCTCTTGGGATGTACATTTTGTCCAGGAGGGGAGCTCTTTCTCTGCTTCTTGGTGCTGTCCTGACCTGCTTTCCTCTACTACACCCTTCTGTCATGTTCTGCCTTATCTCAAGCCCAAAGGAATGGATACAGCCATTTATGGACTAAGACCTCTTAAACCATGAGCCCCAAAATAAATGTTTCCTCCTCTGATTGTTTTTGTCAGGTATTTTGGTCACAGCTGAGAAAAAAGGTGACTAAAACAAGACCTCACAAGAATAATTAGAGCAGGGAATGCTTATTTTGAGGTACACAGTTTCAGAAGTCTCAATTCATAGATGGCCACTTCCATTCCTCTGTGCCTAAGGGAGGCAGAAAGAACATCATGGTGAAAGGGTGTGGCAGAGGAAAGCACCTGTGGACAAGGCACCAGGAAGCAGAGAAAGACTCCACTCTCCAAGAACAAAATATAGACCCCCTAAGCCATGACCCCAATGACCTACCTCCTCCAGCTACACCCTACCTGCCTACAGTTACCACTCAGTAAATACTTATCAGGAGAATTAACCCACTGATTGAGCTAAGGCTCTCATAACACAATCATTCCACCTCTAAACCTTCTCTGAGATTATATCTCACATATGAGTCTTTAGAGGACGCCTCATATCAAAACCATAACACCATCTAAGGAACCACCAAATGAAAACACAGGCTTTGTTCCTTTTTCTAGTAAGATATGATATCCAGAAGAAAATTAAGGTCAGTAGCTAATTGGAAAAACAGAATGGTTTTTAAATTAATGGATAATTAATTAAAATATTCAAAACATGAAGCAATTGAGATAAAACAAGTCCTTTTTTTAGTTCTAAAGTTCTAAGACTCGGCAAACATAGGAAAGCAGTTCTCACTTTAGAGCCTTCAGCAATGAAAATCAGGGAAGATAACCAAGTGACAGTTGTGTTGCCTATTCATAAGACTTAAAGGATAAACACATAATTCTCCATAAATAGGGAAGTTAGGTTTTCAAGTTCACAGGGTTTGCTCCAGCATTTTCTGCTCTTCCCTGGCTATGTTCTCTTCTAAAAATACTTCATCTAGTCCCACAGCTTTAATACCATCTGTATACTAACTATTATTGAACTTATTTTTCCATCCTCAACTTCTCTCGCATCTATCAGGATCAATGCAAAAAAGAGTTGATTCTTTGGAAAGATAAGTAAGATTGATAAACCCATAGCTGACCTAACCAAAGAGAGAAAAAAACATGAATTTAAAAAATTAGAAATGAAAAAGTAGATAATAACACTTCTCACACCCAGAAAATAATTAGAAATTATTTTGAAAATTTATACTCTGATAAACTGGAAAATCTCGAAAACAGCACTAGCTCCGTGGCACATGTCTGTAATTGCAGCAGCTAGGGAGGCTGAGGCAGGAGAATTGTGAGATCAAAAGCCAGCCTCAGCAAATGCAAGGCACTAAGCAACTCAGTGAGACCCTGTCTCTAAATAAAATACAAAATAGGGCTGGGGATGTGGCTCAGTGGTTGAATGCCCCCAAGGTCAATGCCTGGTACCAAAAAAAAAAAAAATCTAAAACACACTGACAAATTTCTAGACACATATACCCTACCCAAATTGAACCAGAAAGCTATGGAAAACCTAAATAGATCAATATCAAGTAATGAAATTGAAATAGCAATTTAAAATCTTTCAACAAAGAAAAGCCCAGAACCATTTGGGTTCTCAGCTGAAATCTGCCAAATCTCCATTGCATGCATGATTTTGTCATAATAAACCCAAATATTATGTATAACGATAATATTCTAACAAAAAAAAACTATCAAAAAATGTTATAATAGGAAAAACATAAAAGGCAGAATTGTACTAATTAGGAAACAAAATTATATAGGAAATATAGGAAATACCTGGCAAAATGACAGGAATACATGTTTCCATATTAATAATAACTTTATATAGGGGCTAAATTCACCCATTCAAAGACATGGATTGGAAGTATGGATTTTTAAAAATGATTCATCTATGTGTTGTCAACAACAGAATTACTTTCAATCTAAACATGCAAACAACTTGAATATAAAAGGATAGAAAAAATATATTCATATAAACGATAGAAAAGAACTTAAGGGCTGGTGTTATACCTCAGTGGTAGAGTACTTGCCTAGCCCGTGTGAGGCACTGGGTTCAATCCTCAGCACCACATAAAAAATAAATAAAGTTTTTGTGCCCATGTAAAACTAAAAAAATTTTAAAAGAGAACTTAAGTAGCATACTAATTCTGTAGCAGACAAAATATATTAAATCAATAAAAGAGACAAAAAAGGAACATATACTGATAAATGTGACAGTTCATCAAGAAGATATATGTGTATATATAAATACAAGATATATAAAACAATTAGACATATACAAAAGATCAAAATACATGAAGTAATTGACAGAATTGAAAAGAGAGACAGTTCTACCACCTGGGTAGACTTCAATAACACATTTTCAATAATATATATAGTATCTAGACAGAAGATCAATAAGGAAATAGAAGACTTAAACAACACTATAACTCAAATATGTCTAGCAGATATATAGAATATTATACCAAATAGCAGAATACACATTTGTCTCAGGTACACATGCCATATTCAAGATGGAGCATACATAAGGTTAACAAGTCTCAATAATTTGTTTTTTCAAAATGAAGTAATATAAAATACCTTTGTCAGACAAGAGTAGGATAACACTAGAAATCAATAACAAAAGGAAAATTGGAAAATTAATAAATATCTGAAAATTAAACAATACACTCTTTAAAAAAAAACAATGGGTGAAAGAAATCAGATAACATGATGATACAAATGAAAATAAAACTGGGCTTGGCAGAATACACCTGTCATTCCAGTAACTCAGAAGCCTAAGACAGAAGAATCTCAAGTTGGAAGTCAGCCTTGGCAACTTAGTGAGACCATGTCTGAAAATAAAAATAATAAGCTGGGCCCAGTGGCACACACCTATAATCCCAGTGGCTCAGGAGGCTGAGGCAGGAGGACTACGAATTCAAAGCCAGCCTCAGTAAAAGTAAAGTGCTAGGATAAGGATATAGCTCAGTTGGTAGAGTGTTTGCCTCACATGCACAAGGCCCTTGGTTCAATCCTAGCAAAACACACACACACACACACACACACCAAAAAAAAAAAAAAGCAAGGTGCTAAGCAACTCAGTGAGACACTGTCAAAATAAACTTTAAGGAAAAGTTGTTCTTGTCAGGTCTTTTGATCACAGTGACATAAAGCAAACTAAAACAGAAATTCATACTACAAGTGGGGCCATTGCTATAACTAAACTGATCATGTGGTTCAGAAGCCTTTGGAGATCATTTATATCATTTATATTTTGGGGGCAGGGGGTGGGTACCAGGGATTGAACTCAGGGGCACTCAACCACTGAGCCACATCCCCAGCCCTATTTTGTATTTTATTTAGAGATGTCGTCTCACTGAGTTGCCTAGCACCTCAGTTTTATTGAGGCTGGCTTTGAACTTGAAATCTTCCTGTTTCAACCTCCCAAATCATTGAAATTACAGGTATGCACCACCACTCTCCACCCAATTGAATTTTTTTAATGTGGTGCTGGAGATTGAACCCAGTACCTCACATGTACTAGGCAAGCGCTCTACCTCTGAGCTACAACCCCAGCCCTCTGTACCATTTTATATTGGATATATAACTTGATTTTGAGCTATACAGGAGAAAACATCCAAGAGTTTTCCTTGAGTCTCAAATGAGATTTTGGACTTGGAGTTTTAGGCAATGGTAGAACTGTTAAGACTAAGGAGATTTTTATGTATAGACTAACTATATTTTGCATCGTGAGATGGGCATGAGCTTTTGGGGTCAGAGGTAGAATGTTATGGTTTAGATGAGAGGAGTCCCTCAGAAGCCCATGTGTGAGATAATATAAGAATGTTCAGAGATGAAATTATTAGGAAAGTTATAATCTTATCAGTGGATAATTGACTTAAATAGATCAACTTGGTGGAAATGATAGGCTGGTAGGGTGTGGCTACAAGAAGTAGGTCACTGAGATTGTATCTATGGGGTTGAGATTGTGCTCACTTGTGGCTTCATGGCCAGCATGTCATAAGCTGCTGTCTTCCCCTGTGCCCCTCCACCATGATAGTCTGCTTCATCTTAGAACAGAGCTATGAAGTCAGTCAACCATGAACTGAACCTCTGAAACTGTAAGCTAAAATAAACTTTTATTTCTTTTTTTTAAAAAAAGGTGAAAAAGGAAAATTAAAACTTGCAAAAGAACAAATAAAACATTTTTTAAAAACACAACATGCCAAAAACTTATAGAAAGAATTAAAAGTAGTGATATTTATGGCTCTAAATATGTACAGCCAAACAAGAGCTGTATGTCAAAAATCAATAACCTAATTTTATGTCTTAAGGAACTAGAAAAATAAAAGTAAAACAAATCTAAAGCTAACAGATGGAAAGAAATAAAGATTAAAGCAGAGGTAGATAAAATAAAGAATGGTGGGGGGAGATAATCAGTGAAGTAAAAATTTGGTTCATTGAAAAGATCAACAAAATCAAAAAGCCTTCAGCCTACACTATAGAGAAAATATCCAAATAACTAAAAATAAAAATGCAAGAAGCAACATTAATCCAAGACTTTACAGAAATAAAAATGACTATAATTATTATGGACAAACAATGTTATGTTTATAACTTATCAAATTACTAAACTAACTCCTGAAGAAACAAAACCTAAATACAGTCAGGTGTGGTGGGACATGCCTGTATCCTAACAATTCAAGAGCCTGGGGCAGGAGGATTACAATTTCAAGGCTAGCTGTGTCAACTTAGTGAGACCCTGTTTCAAAATTTAAAATGAAAAAAGGGGCTGGGATGTAGCTCAGTGGTAAAGGGCCCCTGGGTTCAATCCCCAGTACTTCAAAACAACAAAAACAAAATATAACACTTAAGGCAATTGAACCATTAATCAAATGTCTCTCAAAGAAAAATGCAGGACCAGATGGCTTTGCTGGTGAATTCTACCAAATCTTTAAAGAAAAACTAACATCAAGATCCTTTCTACTCAAATATCAGTGATCTCTCAGTTGTAAAAAGGCACGAAGTTCTTTCCTATCATACACGTCAATTCCTAGAATCCTTTTCCCTCGAATTTTTAAATATCTTAACTAGTTAAACAACTTTTTTCTAAAATCTCAGCTTACTTGTTTCTCAATAGACTCCTTGCCAACTCATACTCAAAACAATCCCCTCTATTTGTTCTTTGTCAAAGCATGTTGCTTATTTCAGAACTCAGCCCAAAATTGTTTACCTTTTTGATTCTTCCTCTTCACAAGAGTGAAGGCCTTACCTACGTGGTTGTCAATTTTTGTTGTTATTGTTGTTTGATAGCAGGGATTGAACTCAGGGGCACTCAACCACTGAGCCACATCCCCAGCCCTATTTTGTATTTTATTTAGAGACAGGGTCTCACTGAGTTGCTTAGCACCTCACTTTTGCTGAGGCTGGCTTTGAACTCTCCATCCTTCTGCCTCAGCCTCCCAAACTGCTGGGATTAGAGGCATGGGCCACCACACCCAGCAAATAAATATTACTTTTTAAGAACTTTATTTTTGTTTTGTTTTTAGGAAACAGGGTCTATGCTGCTCATGCTGGCCCCAAACTCATGGACTCACGCATTCTTCTTACCTCAGCTTCCTAAATAGTTGGGACTACAAGCACATACCACTATACCTGGATTAAAACATACTTTTTGATCTGTTACATCTCTCCCAACTCTAATCTTTTAAAAATATTTATCATTAAACTTAACCACTTTCCCTGTAGAAAAAATAACTAAAGACAGATCAGAGAACTAAATATAAGAACTGAAACTCTGAAACAACTATTTTTAAAAAAACATAAGGTAAATACAGGCAATTACTTTCTGGGTAGGACTACAAAAACACAGAAGACAAAAGCAATAATTGACAAATGGAATATTACATCAAACTGAAAAGGTTATGTACAACAAAGGAAATAATTAATACAATGAAGGGACAAATTACAGAATGAAAGAAAATATTTGCCATTCATTTGAAAGAGAGTTATTATCCAGAATATATAAGAAACACAAAGAATTTTAACAAAAAATGGCATCCAAATAAAAATGGGCAAGTTACCTGAAGACACTTCTCACAAACATAAATACAAATGGCAAACAAATATATGAAACAATATTCAATATCAGTAGTTATCAGGGAAATGCAAATCAAAACTACATTGAGATACCATCTCAACCCAGTAGAATAGCTGTGATCAAAAAGACAAAAAATAGCAAATGCTGATGAAGATGTGGAGAAAAACAAACTCTTTAAGTTGATGAAAATGTAAATTATTACTGCTACTATGGAGAACAGTATGGACCCTCAAACTAAAAATAAATCTACCATATGATCAGCTATCCCACTATTGTGTGTATATCCAAAGGAAATGAAATCAGCGTATCAAAGAGATGCCTGCACTCTTATGTTTATTCTGGCACTATTCACAATAGGCAAGATTGGAATCATCTTTATGTGCCCATCAAAAGATGAATAGATTTAAAAACATGTATTATATATAACCTACACAGTAGAATATTAGCTGCAAAAAGAATGAAATTCTGTCATTTGCAGCAAAATGAGTAGAACTGGAGAAAATTATGTTAAGTGAAATAAGCCAGACACAGAAAGAATAATGCATCTTCTCGCCCATATACGGAAACTAAAAATATTAACTTTGAAGTAGAATAGTGATTGTTAGAGATTGAAAAGGGTATGGAGGGGGAGGTTGAGAAAGGGAGGTTGGCTTTGGTCAGTGTGTTTTAATAAGGTTAATATGTACAATTATTATGTGTTAAAACTTTTTTTTTGACTCCATGTATACCTTTATTTTTTTTTT
>NW_026004741.1:0-2059 GCF_001458135.2 Marmota marmota marmota | reverse complement strand
CCAAAAAAAAAAAAAAAAAAAAAAGAGCTTATTGAAGGTGGTATATTTTATATCTATTAAAAATTATGTCTCAAGCTAACTAAATCATAAATGATTGAAGTTGCCTTAGGATGTCACAAAATTGTAGTGGCAAAAGTTAATTTCTTAAAAAAGCAAAAACAAAACAGAACTTTATTTCTGTGTCTCAGCAATTCCACCTGGGTCTATCTCCAAATGAATTGGGAAAAAAAATGCTCATACACAAATCTTCATAGTAGGTCTATTCACAATAGCCTAAAGGTACAAATGCCTATTGAGGATGAATGAATAAACAAATTATGGTACATAAATACAATGGAATATTATTTAGCCATAAAGGGAATGAAGTCCATCACACTCCAGTCAGAATGGCAATTATCAAGAATACAAGTAACAATAAGGGTTGGCGAGGATGTGGGGAAACAGGTAAACTCATACATTGCTGGTGGGACTACAAATTGGTGCAACCACTATGGAAGGCAGCATGGAGATTCCTCGGAAAACTTGGTATGGAACCACCATTTAACTCAGTTATCCGACTCCTCCGTTTATCAGCCACTACTGATATGCTCCTTCCCTGGGTCTTCTCCTTTTCTTTCTCCTTTTTATTCTCCTTCTCCTTCTCCTCCTCCTTCTTCTTCTATGACTTTATTTATTGATACCGGAGATTAAACTCAAGGGTGCTTAACCTCTGAGCTACACTCCCAGCCCTTTTTATTTTTTATTTTGGGACAGGGTCTCACTAAGTTTCTTAGGGTCTTGCTGAGTAGCTGAGGTTGGCTTTGAACTTGCAATCCTCCTGCCTCAGCCTCCCAAGTTGCTTGGATTATAGGCTTGTGCCACCATCCTGGGCTGGTCCCCTTCTTACAGTGTCTAGTGCTCCACTAATAATTGAGGTTTTGAGGTTGAGGGCATAGCTCTGTGGTAGATCACTTGCCTAGCATGCACAAAGGTTTTGATTCCCAGAACCACAAACAAAACAACCCCCACAAAAAAATTGGGGTGTTTGAAAATAACAGAATTAGGGGTATAGCTCAATGGTAAAGCACATGCATGAGGCCCCGGGTTAGATCCCCTGCACTATAAAAAAAATAAAAATGTTATAACTTGAACAGAAGTATTTCTGAAAGTCTGGCCTGTGGGACATTGGACACACCACATGGTGCTCAGACACAGCTTCTGAAGTCAAATGAGCTAGAATATACAAATATAATCACCCTTGATGTCCATGGGGACTGGTTCTAGGACCCTCTGTAGATACCAAAATTTTCAGAACTCAAGTCTTTTATATAAAATGATGTAGTATTTGAGTACATCCTGCTTATACTTTAAATCACCTGTAGATGACTTATAATACCTAACACAACATAAATGCTCTGCAAACTGTTGTTCTACTATATGTTTATGCAATCATGACAAGAAAATGTCTGTACATGTTTAGTACAGATGGTCTTTTCTCCCCCCGTATAGGTTCCATGAGAGGGGGGTTGAAATCTAGAATGTGGAACCCCCAGATGCACAGGGCCAGCTATCTGCTGTATTTCTTGGAGATTAGTAATGCACGTGGCCATGTGAAGGGATGTAAGGAAGCCTTAAGCAAGAAAACTGGTGGAGTCTGTGGGGCCCCACACTTCAGGGGTCCCACAACCTCCTAGATATGAAAAGCCTAGTAAGGAGCATGTGGGAAATGCTGCTCCGTGTGATGCATTTGGCCTTGATTTAGTTAAGGTGATTTTTCAGTCCTTGAAGAATTATCTTCAATAGGATCCTAAATTATCCCACAAATTGAAACTAAGCTATATATTGTATTTGCTAGTGAGAATTCCAAATCTTCGCACTATTCTGTTTTGCCACTGACTATCTCAGTGGGTGGTAACCTTTTATTACAGGATTGACTCCTACAAGTGGTACACAGCTTTGCTGGTTAAATATTTTGTAATCTGCTGGGCATGGTAGCACCCGCCTGTAATCCCAGCAGCTTGGGAGGCTGAGGCAGGAGGATCGCAAGTTCAAAGCCAGCCTAAGCCAGCCTCAGCAAAAA
>NW_026004740.1:0-2060 GCF_001458135.2 Marmota marmota marmota | reverse complement strand
TATATATATACCACTATTTCTTTATCCATTCATCTGTTGAAGGACATCTTGGCTTCATAGCTCAGCTATTATGAATTAAGCTGCTAGAAACCCTGATGTGACTGTGTCACTGGGGAATGCTGATTTACAATCTTTTGGATATATCCCAAGGAGTGGGATAACTTGGTCAAGTGATGGTTCCATTCTTAGTTTTTTGAGGAACCTCCATACTGCTTTCCAGAGTGGTTGCACCAATTTGCAGTTCCACCAAAAAGAAATGAGTGTACCCTTTCCCCCATATCCTGACCAACATTTACTGTTACTTGTTTTCTTGATAATTGCCATTTTTACTAGAATGAGATGGAATCTTAATATAGTAAAAGTATCTTTTTAATTATCAGAGATCTGTGTCATCTTTGGTGTTGGTATCTGTTGATTGTTTTTTTCACTCAGATTTTTATTTTCTTTTGTGTGGTGTGACAAACCAATATTTATTGATTGAACATTTGGGAGATTAAGCTGTGTGATGTACCCTTTCTAGAGACTTTCTCTGCATGTCTCCAGCAGGAGAAGTATATTATCATTATTGTCACAGGAGGGTGGAAATCCAGATTTTCCTCTTGGACTCCATTTACACTCTGGGTGGGGAGGTATGTGGTTATTCTGGATGGGTCTTGTTTGCAGCATCTTCACTGGGTCTCTTTTGATATGCTGGCAGAAACATGGACATTTGTTTTTGCTACCCCTGTGACTTCCCATGACACTGCTTGAAGTTGGCTTCTTATCAAAGGGTGTTGATTAAAGCCATGCTTCTCTATTTCCACTGCAGTCTGCAGGAGGAGGAACAGCTCAGTTACATAAGTAAAAGTGGAAGTTCAGGCTGATGATGAGGGTTGGCCCTTCATTATTGCTCAGTTGAGATGAAAGACCCCAGAACCTTACCTGGCTTCTGACATCAGCATGGCAGAGGAATTGTGGGGCTTTATTTTTAATGTGTAGTGAATTGAAGTGCAAGTCCAGGTTCTCTATTGCCATATGATGTGTGAGTGGTGGTGATATGAGACCCATGTTTTTTTTTTATATTTATTTGAATTAGAATATTTATTGTCTTAAGTTTTCTTTTGCATTTCACTGCCTTTTGATGGTTCTTTGAATAAGACAGCAGACTTTCCTTTCACTCTTTTTGTGTATACCTGATGTTATTTCTGGTTCCTAAGTCTCCAGCACCTAGCTTCAGTTATACGGTAAAAGAATAAAACTAAAGCACTCACTGATATGTTCTTTCATGAGCCCCCAGATTTTTAGTGGTCTGCCTTCTTCTCTCCATCTTTCAGATTTCTTGCATTTGAAAACATATAATGTCCAAGGACTTTAGCTCTGTTCAGAAAGAACCTGATATCTACATGAATTATTAAAAATCTAGAAAATTACAGAATAAACAGTAATGATCATTCCTGTCTATTAAAATATTTTAGGTATTTCTTTTGTTTGCTAATGATATTGCTCAAATAACTACATGCAGAGGAGGAAAAGCAAGTGAGCTGAAGCCATAATAAAATAGCCACTGAGCTTTTTGGCTTAAAATTATTAGCAGCCTATTGTAGGCATTATTTACAGAGCAGAACATCAGAAATTTTCAACTCCTTCTTGCTTGAAATAAAGATGCCCATACTAGTGATACCATATGACATGATCTGGATAATGTGAAATAAGAAGAGAACTGATGGGATCTCCTGGGATCCCCCTTCCTTCTTTTTTTCTCCATGATGCTGTTGGCTGGCCATAGCTGCCATCTTAAATCCTGGGAGGAAAGGACAAGAGACCACAGAGAGGTCATACATTGCATACCTTGTATTAGCAGGTGACAACCTTTTTTGTTTTTAAGTCCAGGTGATATGCATTTTACATTTTGTGGTCTATGCCATAGATCACAAATACTCTATTTTGTCATATTAGGGTAAACATTCATACACAATAGTTGGATGATTGGATATAATTATGTTGCAATAAAACTTTATTTGCCAAAACACATGACAACTTCTGGAAAGCTCTGAGACGGCCAGCTAAAAACACATGGACAC
>NW_026004739.1:0-2060 GCF_001458135.2 Marmota marmota marmota | reverse complement strand
AACCTAACACTAATCGTAGCTCAAAACATCACCCTAAATTTAAACCTAATCCTAAAACTAGACTTAGTCGTAATTGTAACCCTAAAATTAGCCCCAATCATAACCCTAGTTCTTACATTAGCCATATCACTAACACTAGCCCTAACAAAGCCCAAAACCTAGTGCTAATCTGAGCCCAAACCCTAGCTTTAACCCTATCTCTAATCCTAAATGTAGCTCTAACCCTTACCCTAAACCTAACCCTAAATTAATTGCTTACAGTAAACCTAAACCTAAACCTAACCAAAACCCTAGCCCTAACCCTAGCTCTAACCCTATCCAATACCCTAACCTGAACCCTAACCGTAATGTTAACCCTCAGCCTAACCCTAAAACATTCCCTTACCATAACCTATCCATTATCCTAAACATAACCCTAAACCTAAAGCTAAACTAATACTAGACTAGACGTAACAATAACCCTAAAACTAGCCAAAATTGTAACCCTAGTTCTTACATTAGCCATAGACCTAAAGATGACACCAAACCTAGCCCTAATCCAAGCCTTAACACTACCTTTAACTCTAACCCTACCCCTAACCCTAACCCTCACCCTAAGCCTAGGCCTAACCCTATCCCTAACCCTAGCACTAACCCTGTCCCTTATCCTAAGCCAAACTCTAACCCTAAAGCTACCTAGTTTTAACCTAATCCTTAGCCTAACCCAAAACATAACAATATTACTAGTCCTAACACTAGCTCTCAATCTAGCTCTATCCCTATCCAAAATCCAAAATCTAAACCTTACCCTTATTCTGACTCTACTACTTAACATAGGTCTAAAACTGACCCTAACCCTAACCGACCCCTAACATTGGTGCTACCTGTAACCCTATACCTATATCTAACCCTAAAACTGGACCTATATATAAACCTAATCCTTCATCTAGCAATAACTCTAGCCCTGGCCTTAAACAAAAACCTAGCCCTAGCCTTAACAATAACCCTTAACCTAACCCAAACACTAACTCTACCCCTCGACATAACCCTAGTCCTAATGCTGGACCTAATCATAAATCTAACCCTAACCCAAATACTGACCCTTACCCTAACACAAACCCTAGCTTGAAACCTTATTCTAACAGAAAACTTAACCCTAAACTAGAACTAGCCATATCACTAACGCTAAAACTAGCCACAACCATAAGCCAAAGCCTACCTCTAACTCTATACATTACCCTAACCATAAACCTAGCCCTAACTCTAACTCTGACTCTAACCCTAAACCTCATTCTAGTGCAAAATTTAGTTCAATCCCGAACCCTTAAATATAACCTAATGCTAACATTAACCCATGGACTAAACCCAACCCCAACCATAACCCGAACACCAATCCTAATCCTAATCCTAATCCTAATCCTTAACCTAATCCTTAACCCTAGCCATAACTCTAGCTCTAACCCTACCCATTAACTTAATCCTAATCCTAAACCTAATGATAACCCAAGCCCTAACCCTAAATCTACCTTAACCCTAACCCTAGACATAGCCATAAACCTAAACCTTGTCATAGACCTAACCCTAGTTGACACCCTAAACATTACAATAAACCTCACCCTACACCTATGCTAACACTAATTTAAGGGAAAAACTAATACTAACCTTAACCCTAACCCGACATCAAACCCTAGACCTAATCCTAGCCCTAATTTAGCCCTAAACCTAACATAACCCTAGCCCTAAGGCTAACTCTAACTCTCACCCTAGTCCTATTCCTAGTTCTATCACCAACCCTTACCATAATCCTAAAACTTGCCCAAAAATTAGCCCTAACCTAGCCCTAGCCCTAATCCTACATCTAATCCTAACTCTAAATGTAACCCTAAACCTAAGCATAAATTTCTCACTAATACAAGCTGTAACACTAATAGTAATCCTAAAAATAGCCCTACAACTAGCCCAAGCCCTACAACAAAACAGAGCCACAGCCCTAACCCTAACATTTAACCTAAACCACACCCTAAGCCTACCACGTAGCTCTAAACCTAGCTCTAATTTGAGTCATATCCCTAACCCTAAAA
>NW_026004738.1:0-2060 GCF_001458135.2 Marmota marmota marmota | reverse complement strand
TTCTATCCTGATTTGGATGGACTGATGAGATGGTAACTGTAGGCACATGGGACATGGCTGGAGGAGGTGGGTCACCTGGGGATGTAGCCCTGGAAAGATACAAACCCCTCCAACTTTTCTCTTTGCTTCCTCGATCTCACCTTGAACTGAGCAGCTCTCCTCCTCCACTGGGCCCTTGCCCCCCCCCCCCGGGCCCAGAGCAATGGAGTTGGCCATCTGTGGACTGAGACCTCCGAAACCATGAGCCCCACATAAGCTTTTCCTCCTCTAAGTTGTTCTTGTCAGGTATTTTGGTCACAGTGACCAAAAAAAAAAAAAAACTATTTAAAACAATTAATATGCACTAATAATTTTAAAAAAGTTTTAAAGGAAAATAACCCATTGGACTAAGAACTGTCATGGTGGTCAAGGCAGAAGTGGAGGGGCCAGAGGGGGCAAAGGAGATAAACACCTCCCCTTTCCTTCCACCACCCGCCAGCCACCCTGTCCTGGAAAACACCACTCTAATCCCTGCCAGATTGGGATTTTGTTTTTTAATTCCACATACATGAAATCATGCAGTATTTTGGCTGTGTCTTGATTCTTTCACTCATCATAACATCCTCTGGGTTCATCCAAATTGTCCCAGATGAATAGATTTTTCTTCTTTTTATGGATGAATATTTCATTATCTATTGTATTTAATTTATCCATTGATCTGTCAGTGGACACTTAGACTGTTTCCACCTCTTGACTGTAAGGTACATGGGATGCAGATCTCTCTTCAAAACAGTGATTTTAGTTGCTTGGGATATACCCAGAAGTGAGATTGTTAGATCATATGATAGTTCCACCTTTAATTTTTGAGGAACCTCCATACTGCTTTCCTCAACAGGTGCACCAATACCTTCCCACCAACTATGTACAAGATTTCTCTTTTCCCAACATCTTGTTATCTTCTACTTTAACAATTTGTTATCTTCTACTTTTTAATAATACCCATCCTAACAGGTGTGAGTTGGTATTTCATTGTGGTTTTGATTTATATTTCCTGGATGACTGGTGTTTTTGTCAGCTTTTTTCACCACTGTGACCAAAAGACCTGACGAGAACAATATAGTGGAGAATAAGTTTATTTGGAGATCATGATTTCAGAGGTCTCGGTTCATAGATAGCCAACTCCATAGCTCTGGGCCCAAGATGAGACAGAAGAGCCAGGGGAGAGGAGAGCAGCTCAGGACATGAGAACAAGGAAGTAGAGAAAGAACTTCACTTGCCAGGTACAAAATCCAAACCCCAAATGCATGGCCCCCTTCCCCATTACCTACCTCCCCCAGTTACACCCTACCTGCCTACAGATACCACCCAGTTAATTCATTCAAGTAGATTAATGCACTGATTAGGTTAGAGTTCTCATTACCCAATTATTTCACCTCTGAACTTTCTTGCATTGTCTCACATGTGAGCTTCTGAGGAACACCTCATATTTAAACCAAATCAACTGAAGATGTTGAGCATCTTTCTATATACCTGTTGACCATCTCTGTCTTCTTAGAAAAATGTCTATTCAGATCCTTTGGAGTTGGATGAGTTCCTGGTATATTTTAACTATAAACCCCTTAATGGATATAGGGTTTGCAAATAGTTTTCCCACTCCATATGTTGCCTTTTATTTTATTTATTGTCTCCTTTTATTTACAGAAACCCTTAGTTTAATATGACCCCACTTACTTTTGTTATAGTTGCCTGTATCTTTAATGTAAAAAAAAAAAAAATTAGCCAACACCAACGTCTAAGTAGCTTTCCCATTTTCTCCTGGGAATTCTGTGGTCTCAGGTCTTGCATTTAAGTGTTCTGTCCATTTGGAGTTGATTTTTGTGATGGGATGAGATAAGAGTCCACTTTCCTTGTGTTGCATATGGGTATCCGGTTTTTCAGTATTGCTGAAGGAACTAGCCCTGTAGTATGCTTGTTGAAGACTAGATGAGCATATATGTGAATTTCTTTCTGGGCTCTCTGTTCTGCTCCATTGGTTGTCTGGTTTTTTTTTTAAATATATATATATATATATATATATATAA
>NW_026004737.1:0-2060 GCF_001458135.2 Marmota marmota marmota | reverse complement strand
TGGGAAGACAGAATATTTGAGAACAAAAGGGGGTATTGTGGCAAAATTTGTTATTAAGTAAATATTTACTCTATCATCCTACTTAGATGTAAAGAACATATATTGCTTCTCACTGATGTTAGGCTTGACTATGTAACTTTTGTCAATTTGATGCAAACAGAGGCTTGAAATACATTTGCATGGTTGGGTTTATCCTTCTGCACTTTGGCCATTACCCTGGGAAGACCTGCTGGCCTTCCAGTCTGGGCACCAGTGTTAGATGAGTGAAGCAGACTTGTCTCAACCCACAGCCCTGCAGCCTGAAGCAAATCTGCCTCAGCCAACTTGCAGGTGCATGAGAGAGTAGTACATGCTCTTTGTTATGCAAATGAGATGTGATTTTTTTTTTTTTTTTACTTTGCAGCAAAAGCTGATTTACATTTAAAGACTATGGTACAGACAATGCTTCCTTTAAGAAGAGAGCAATCGTAAAATTAAGGGTTTTTGCTTGTGGAGAGAGGGCAGGGACTAAATCTCAATTCAACCAAGAGTTCCAGGTAGATGATCAGCAGTGAGTTTGCGAAGTCTGTGACCTTCTGAAATCAAATGCTTCTCTACTTTTTATGGTGAATGATTTTGAAGAACTTCTGTCCAATTCCATGAACCTTTATTTGCTTTTTAAAAATTTAACACTAAGTGTTGCTTGTTTGTTTGCAGTATGTAAAATGTTGGCATCTAATTCCCCTGGGAATGGTGAGCAGGAGTGGAGTTTGGGCTCACTTGGAGTGCACTGACTTAGCAGTTGATCACATTTTGCAGAATTCTATTTGCAAGCTTAGAAAATTACCACACACAGTTCACCATATGGCACCACTGACTTTGCTAAGGGAACTATTGTATTTGAAAAATCAAAAACACTCACTAAATCCTCCAATCTCTTTTTTCTCCTACTGTCATGGTTTCCATGACTACATTTCACAGCCCCATGTTACATTTTAAATGTAAATGATTTTTTACAAAAAAACACTATAAAGTATTTTCAGAAACAAGAAAGTAACAGAGACATTTAACCTCCTGGGCAAATGGTATATTGTGGTCACCACATTACAAATACAGAACAAACAAGAAGTCAATTTTTAAAGCATGATTTCTTATATTTATATATATTTTTGAAGTACCAGGGGTTGGACTCATGGGCACTCGACCACTGAGCCACATCCCTTGCGCTATTTTGTATTTTATTTAGAGACAGGATCTCACTGAGTTGCTTGGGGACTGGCTTTTGCAGAGGTTGGGTTTGAACTTGCGATCCTCTTGCCTCAGCCTCACAAGCTGCTGGGTTTACAGGCATGTGCCATGATTTCTCATATTTTTAAGATGAGTTCTGTGATAGGATATACATATTGTACGTGTAAGACCTCAAATAGAAGATAAAGGTGGGAGAGTATAGAATTGTATCTAGCGAATTGGATTCTAATACCTCTGAACAGACTTTAAACATTTTGCTTTCCTCTCTCTTCGATATGGTTATTCTATATGTCTTATTTTAAGATGTATTCTGAGCATATTTTTTGGGTGGGAAAAGGGGAAACCACATAAGTTTTCCCTTCATGAATCTATTAGGATAAAAACAGATAAATATATCTTTTTTTTCTAACTAGTAAAGGAATATTGAATTTAATTCTACCTGTACTACTTAAAAACATTCTTTAAGGCTGACCCTTCCTAGTTTACCTTTCGCTTTATTGATGGCCATATGTTGTTTTCAGTTGCATGAATACTGCCTAGTCTACAAAGTTATTATTTTGTTTAAAAGGAGTATTACTGAAATTCTGGAAGTCTGAATCCAGATCCAAGGGTCTTCACTTGTGTGTTTTATAAGTTCTGGTGCGAGGGCATTATTGTAGTTACTAGGAAAGAAAACTCCAAATATGCCTCATCTTATAAACACACAACACTGTACAGAAACTTTCTACTCCTTGTTGTAGAACAACATCATTCTGCTAAACCACTGAAATTCACCTAGTCTGGGAGAGAGGAATACTCATTAGTAATGTTTGGGGACTGCCGATACCATGCTG
>NW_026004736.1:0-2060 GCF_001458135.2 Marmota marmota marmota | reverse complement strand
TTTTGCTAGTTAGGTTTAGGTTTAGCATTAAGCCTAGGATTATCAATAAGGTTAGGTTTAGGTTTAGAGTAATGGGTAGGTTTAGAGCTAGGTTTAGGGCTAGGGTTAATGTTAGAATTAGGGCTAGGGTTAGGGTTAGACTGAGGGATAAGTGTAGGTTTATGTTTAGAGTAATGTTTAGGCTTTGAGCTAGGATTGGGACTAAAGCGAGGGTTAGGTTAGGGTTAGAGCTGGGGTGAGGGTTATGTTTAAGGCTTGACTTAGGCCTAGGATTAGCTCTAGGTTTTGTGTTAGGTTTAGGCCTAGAGTTAGGGCTATGGGTAATGCAAGAACTAGGGTTATGTTGAGGGCTAGTTGTAGGGTTAGGGTTATGGCTAGGTCTAGAGTTAGGTTTAGATTTTCAGATTGGGTCAGATTTAGAGATAGGTTTACTCTAAAGTCAGGGTCAGTGTTTGGGTTAGAGTTACGGTTACAGCCAGAATTGGGACTAGGTTTAGGTCTGGGGTAGGGTTAATGTTTGAGTTAGGTTAAGGATTATTGTTAGGGCTAGGGCCAGGTTTATGTTTAGATCTAGGGCTAGAGTTAAGGCTTGATTTACGGTTTGGTTTAGGTCTAGGGCTAGTGTAAGAGTTTGGTCTAGGTTTAGGGTCAGTTTTAGACCTAGGGTTAGTGATAGGGACAGAATAAGGGTCAGGATTAGCATTAGGTTTTGGGATAGGGTTAGAGCTAGAATGAGGGCTAGGGTTAGGACTATTAATAGGGTTAGGGTTTTGGTTAGCCTAAGGATTAGAGATAGGTCTACTGTACCATTAGGGTTAGGGTTTTTCTTAGGTTAAGGGATAGCATTAGAGCTAGTGTTAATGCTAGATTTAGGGTTAGGGTCAGGGTTAAATATAGGTTTAGAGATCGCATTAGGGCTAGTTTTTGTGTTAGGGTTAGGGCTAGATTGGGAATTGGCTAATGTAAGAGCTAGGGTTACAATTAGGGTTATTTTTAGGGTTAGGGTTAGGGGTAGGTCTAGTGTTGGGTTTAGGTTTAAGATTAGGTAATATTTAGAGATAGGGTTATTGTTAGGATATGAGTCAGCATCAGGGTTAGATTTAGGGTTAGGGTTAGAAATCAAATAAGGGATAGAGTTACTGTTAGTGTTCGGTTTATGTGAGGGCTGTGTTTAGAGCTAAGTTGACTGTTAGGATATCAGTTAGGGTCAGGGTTAGCTTTAAGGTTAGGGTTATGACTTGAATTAGGGCTAGGGTGACTGTTAGGGTTTGGTTTAAGTTTAGGGTAGTCTTTAGAGCTAGGTTCAGTGTTAGGATATGAGTCAGGTTCAGGGTGAGTTATAAGGTTAAGGTTAGGACTTAGGGCTAGGGTTACGTCTAGGTGTAGTGTTAGGGTTTGATTTAAGTTAAGGATTAGGGTTAGGGCTGTTTCTCAGTTTTGTTTTAGTCCTAGGTTTAGGGTTTAGGCTATTTATAAGATTAGCATTAGGATTAGGGCTAGTGTTAGTGTTAGGCTTAGGCTTTGGATTAGGGTTAGATTTGGATGTATCGTTAGATCTAGTATTAATACTAGGTTTTACTATTGGGCAAGGCTTAATCCTAGGATTATGGTTACAGTAACAGATAGGGTTAGAACTAGGAGTAGGGCTAGGGTGAGAGTTAGAGTTAGTCTTAGGCCTAGTGTTTTGGTTAGTTTTAGGGATAGAACTAAGTTAGGGCTAGGATTAGGGCTAGGGTTGTGTTCAGCTTAGGTCTAGTGTTAGGGCTAGGGTTATAATTAATTTTAGGGTATGGTATGGTGTTATAGCAAGGTTTAGAGGTATGGTGAGGGTTAGAATTAGGGTTAGGGCTAGGGTTAGGGTTATGATTAAGGATAGGTTTAGGGCTAGGATGAGGGCTAGGGTTTGTTGTAGGGTTAGGTCTAGAATTAGGGCTAGGACTAATATCAGGTCTAGTGTTACAGTTTGGGGTAGATTTAGGGTTATGTTTCTGTCTAGTTCTAGTGTAAGTGTTAGGCTTAGGGTAAGGGTCAGGTTTAGAGCTAGGTGTATTTTAGGGTCA
>NW_026004735.1:0-2060 GCF_001458135.2 Marmota marmota marmota | reverse complement strand
AGGATAGGGATAGGGTTAGTGTTAGGTTTAGGGTTAGGGTTAGAAAAAGGGATAGGGTTAGTGTTAGGTTTAGGGTTAGGGTTAGAAAAAGGGATAGGGTTAGTGTTAGGTTTAGGGTTAGGTTTAGGGTTAGTGTTACCATTAGGGTTAGGGTTTATATTAGGGTTAAGATTAGGGTTAGGGTTAGCCTTATGTTTAGGGTTAGGTTCAGTGTTAGAGTTAGTTTCATGGTTAGTGTTAGGGTTAGTATTATGGTTAGGATTAGTGTTAGGGTTCGAGATACAGTTAGTGTGAGTGATATGGTTAGGGTTAGAAATAGGGATAGGGTTAGTGTTAGGTTTAGTGATAGGTTTAGTTTAGTGTTAGGGTTAGTAATAGGGTTAGTGTTAGGGTTATGGTTTAATGTTAGGTTTAGGGTAAGATTTGTGTTATGGTTAGGTTTAAAGTTACACTTAGAGTAATTTTTCGGGTTTTGGTTAGGTTTATGTGTAGGGTTAGGGTTAGAGTTAGTTCCAGTGTTAGATTTAAAGTTAGGTTTAGGGTTTGTGTAAGGGTAAGTGTTAGAATTAGGGTTAGTGTAAGGTTTATAATTAGGGATAGGTTTAGTTTTAGTGTTAGGGTTAGGGTTCGTTTTAGGGTTATTGTTAGGGTTATGCTTAGGTTTAGGGTTAGTGTTAGGTTTAGTGTTAGTTTTAGGGTATGGTTAAGGTTAGTGTTAGTGTTAGCGATAGGGTTCGTGTTAGAATTAGGGTTATGTTTAGTTTTAGGTTAGGTTTAAGATTATGGTTTGCGTTACAATTTAAGTTAGGGTTAGGGTTAGGGTTAAGGTTATGGTTAGGGTTAGGTTTAAGGTTATGGTTAGGGCTAGGATTAGTGTTAGGGTTAGGTTTAGGTTTATTGTTAGTGTTAGGTTTAGGTTTAAGGTTATGTTTAGGATTAGTATTAGGGTTAGCATTAGGGTTAGGGTTAGGGTTATGTTTAGGGTTAGTGTTAGAGTTAGGTTTAGGATTAGCATTATGACTTGTGTTACATTTAGGGTTAAAGTTAGCATTATGTTTAGGGTTATTGTTAGTGTTCAGATTAGGGTTAGTGTTAGTGTTAGGGTCAGGTTTAAGCTATGTGTTAGGGTTCCAGTTAGGGTTATGTCTAGATTTAGTGTTTGGTTTCGGGTTACGGTTAGGGTTATTGTAAGAGTTAGGTTAGGTTTGGATTCAGTGTTACTGTTAGGTTTAGAGTTACGGTTTGTGTTAGGGTTATGTTTTGTGTTTGGGTTAGGTTTACGGTTTGTTTTGGGGTTAGGCTAGGGTTACATTTAGGGTTTGTGATTGGGTTTGAGTTAGGTTAGGTTTAGGTTTTGTGTTAGGTGAAGGGTTAGGTTTAGAGTTCCGGTTATGGTAAGGGTTAGGGTTAGGTTTATAGTTAGTTTTAGGATTATTGTTAGGGTTTAGTTAGGGTTATGTTTAGTGTTAGTTGTTAGGTTTAGGTTTTGTCTTAGGGTTATTGTTAGGGTTGGGGTTTGGATTAATTTTAGGGTTAGGTTTAGTGTTAGGGTTAAAGTTAGCTTTAGGCTTAGTGTAAGGGTGATGGTTAGAATTAGGTTTATGTGAGGGTTAGGTTTGGGTTTAGATTAGGTTTAGGATAAGGGTTAGGGTTAAAGTTAGGATTATTGTTAGGGTTATGGTTGGGTTTTGGGTTAGTGTTACTGTTAGAGTTAGGTTTAGGGTTAGGTTTACAGTAGGTGTTAGTGTTAAGGTTTTGGTTATGGTTAGGGTTAGTGTAAGGGATAAGTTTAGGGATAGTTTAGGGTTAGTGTCAGTGTTATGTTTTAGTGTTAGGGTTAGGCTTAGGGTTACAATTAGTGTTAGGGTTACGGTTACTGATAGGGTTAGACTTAGGATTAGTGTTAGGGTTACGGTTAGGGTTTGTGTTAGGGTTAGGGTTAGGGTTAGGTTTACAGTTACAGTTAGGATTCGGGATAGGTTTAGGGTTAGATTAGGGTCAGGGTTATGGTTAGGGTTTGTGTTAGCTTTAGATTTAAGGTTAGGGTTATTGTTAGTTTT
>NW_026004734.1:0-2060 GCF_001458135.2 Marmota marmota marmota | reverse complement strand
CTTAACCATCAAGATTTCCATTTATAGTATTTTTTTTTTTAGAGTTAAAAAATTGTCTCTAATTTATTTTCTAGTTTTCGGCGGATACAATATCTTTGTATGTGGTGCTGAGGATCGAACCTGGGCCGCACGCATGCCAGGTGAGCGCGCTACCGCTTAAGCCACATCCCCAGCCCCCCATTTATAGTATTTTAAGTGGCATATGATACACATTGTATGCAATATATACGTGGGAAATACCATACTACTGCTTCCTCTTTGATTTTAAGTTTCAAAAAGAAAAGGAAAAATTATGAACAAAAAATGGCAAATAATTAAAAGAATGGTATAGATATATGTCCATTCATACATTCTAAAATTCTTGAAGAGCTTGTACTGCATACTCTTCACATCAACATAAAAGGTTCCCTACCCCAAAAGCCTGCAATATAGATCAGTGCTATCCCAACTGAACTCCCAGTGATCATAGAAATGGTCTGTGTGTCATCCAACACAGTATATCTATTAAGCACTTGAAATACAGCTCCAGATACTAAAAAACAGAATTAAGTAATTCTATTTAATTTTAATTAATTTAAACTTAAGTAGCCACACACGGTTACTGGCTATGATACTGAATAGCACAGACAGGCAGCAGCAAGAGTGGAGAAATTATTCTGCAGGTTGAAAAACATCACTAGAAGATGACATAAAAGAAAATCTAAGAGACAAAGAAATTCTGACCGTTTGGGATGACAAATTTAATTTAAAAGGAAATGGGAAATAAACAGTAGGGTAGTGGAGCAATTTGATACAAATCGGAAAAAAAAATTATCCTTCAACAAGTCTTTAGCATAAGAGTTTCCAAAGAAAGGTGTTTTCACCATTATTGCTAAGGTCCCTTTTACTTTTAACACCCACAAATCAGTAAAAACTACTGAATTCTTCTGAGGAAAGACAGAACTTTTAAAAAACAAACTTCAACTACCTTACCTTCATAGCTCAATAAAACATTTTCTCTTATTTGAGTAACAATAGTGGCATTTTCCTAAAATTTATCATAGCCTCAGAAAAAGAATTGCACTTTCTCCTATTATTAGGTGATGGCATAAGCTTTGCACAAGAAACACTTCATAAACATCTGAAAATTATGTTCATGAAGAAATTGATCTTCAAGTGAAAAGTAATAGGAAATAACTGGAGAGTTGTGAAGTGGGTGAGTCTGGGAAGGTGCAGTGAGCACTCGTTAATAGCATCACTCTTGCTTTATTACTGGAGCAAATTATCCAAAGTCCAGCTCCTCAGTAGACGTGTAAGATAAGTTTATTATATGGTGTAATAAAAACACAGCTTTTCAGCAAGGCCATGCTTTCTAGCAAATATGTACCAGACATACTCTAAAAGCTTGAGTTCATATTTCTGAATCAGATGATTTAGATGAATAACCTAATGATAGAATTTCATCAGCCACTACATAAAAAATTTTTACTTTCATGTCATCAATAATTAGTACTTTATCACAAACCACTAAAATAAAAAATAAAAAGGGTCACGTTTGAACATAATGATGACGACAATGCTCACTCTTCCAACATAATGTTAGAGCAATGAATTGAGAGTGAGGGGGGAAATGAACCTAGCAAGCTATTATGCCTTTTCTAATTAAAGCAGACACGGTTCCTTAAGCTAACAAAATGTTTTCTAAAGGAATTTCACAAAACTATCACACACTGACATTTGTATTTTCTATATAAAGTACATATGAGATACAACATCTATTATTACTAAAATGATTAGTAATAGTAGGGGACCCTCAGGAAAATAATATTTATTTGAAATTTGGAATCTAGAAAAAGCTTTCACTATCTTCACTGAACAAAAATGGATAAAATAACTATATTTACAAAAATAAGTTCTGCTCAGAGACCAACTGTGAAAGGTAGACCTGGTGAGTACTTTGCTGCACTTTCAAGGACCGGCACCAACTATCCTGTGTCTAATGTCCTAATAGAACTGCTACTATTATTTTGTCTGTGGTGAAAATCCGCAACAATACTTATCCTTATCTTCATCCAGTCCTA
>NW_026004733.1:0-2060 GCF_001458135.2 Marmota marmota marmota | reverse complement strand
ATATATATATATAATTTCCCTTTCTCTCTGTCTCTCTCTCTCAAAAAAAAAAAAAAATTGCAGCCGAAATGACAAGATTTCAATACTGCTTTATAATTCAAGGCCCATACAAATAGAAAAAAACAAAAACAAAAAAACGCTAAGCAAATTCCTTGAGTTTATTATATCAACACATTGAGGATTTAAATAAGTAAACTTAGCAAGTTTGATAAGTTAACCTAAAACCATTTGATAGTTACAGGTTTAGATTTTTAGGTTAATACATTTTATCTGAAGATAAAGGTATATATCTGCATTAAAACAATGAAGCAATATTACTTAAGGCAAAAGTTAAATATATCAATTTAGGTTATACATATACACACATATATATTATTCAATAAAATAATATAAAAGTGACAAAATCTTTATTGGTTACTTCAGTAGAAACTATGTATGTATGTCTATTTGTCATGTAGTATTTGCATTTAATAAGTTGAAAGGAAAATAAAAAGTTCATGGTATTGAAGACATACAAGAGGAGTGCATAGTTGCTAATAGATCTATTTATACATCAAGAGTTTAATTTGCTCCAAATTTTGACATGACTAATTAAATTATCAAGTGTCTTAAAATTCTTCTTTCTCTGTCCCCACACATCCTATCAAAAAGGTAAGCACCCAAATAAGCAAGTACTTAATAAATGTCATGTTAATTGGAAAATGATGTAATGAAATAAAAACACAGTCCTTTAGAAAAAATTTTATTTTCTTGGCACACAGAGATATAAATGACATTTGCCCACTAGATACAGCAGCATAAGACTGATATCAGAATGGATTCCAATTCATATTACAATATTGATACATATGATAAGTCTCATGTTTCCTTAATTACCTTTGAAAAGTTTTTAAAATATCACAGCACACTGGTAAAAGTGGAAAGTTTCATTCTCATTTTGAAGGGTTCAGATTGATTTGGATTAATGAAAAACCAAGGCACAGACCATTGTCAAAATGAAATATAATAACAGCTTATCCAGTGTTGCACAGGAATGAAGCATTCTACATAAATGTTCTTCAGTCAAATGGCATTTATCCTTCTAAAGTCTAAAAGTGTTACTTTTAGATGGAATAATTGAATAATGGATGGAATAATGCAGAACATGCCTTCTTCTTCTTCTTTGTCTTTTCCCCAATGTGTGTGTGTGTGTGTGTGTGTGTGTGTGTGTGTGTGAGAGAGAGAGAGAGAGAGAGAGAGAGAGAGAGAGAGAGAGAGAGAGATATGCGGGGGATCTAACCAAGGGGCCTTGCAAGTTCTAAGCAAGCACGCTACAAGTGAGCTGCATCGCTAGTTCACAACATGCCTTTTTAAACTTTAAAGCAGACCATGCATAATATGACAATGTTCTTTCATTAATACTCCTAATTAGAATGCAATATCCAAAAGATTTACCAAGATGGGTTTTTCCCCTACAGTAGATAAACTAGTATATCTATTTTTTTAAAAACCATAAACTTGTTATTTATTTGTTTATTTAGTCACATTTAACTGTCAGGTCTTGCTTTAGTTACCTATGCAGGTTTTCTGTTACCTTTCTTATTTCCTGTATTGTTAGGGTAGAGCAGCATAGCTACATAAACCTTGGATGAACTAATAGTTCCCTCAAGGAAGGTCTGTCTCCCCCACCCCCAGTACTGGGGATTGAACCCAGTGGTGCTCTATCACTAAGCTACATCTCTAGTCCTTTTCATTTTTTTTATTTTGAGACAGGGTCTCACTAAGTTGTCTAGGCTGGACTTGAACTTGTGATCCTCCTGCCTCAGACTCCTGAGTTGCTGGGATAACAGGTATGGGTTTCTAGGCCTGGCTAAGGTCATTCGATTTACCTCCAAAGTTTAGAGGAGGTTATATATTGAGTAAGGGAGGGAATGAAGAAAAAAGGAAAATCTGGAAATTCTTATTTATAAATTGTGGTCAGATTACTATCACAAGCTTCCTTGAATTTGTAGGACTTAATCTGCTCTAGGTTAGGTACCAGAAAACTAAGCTAGTGAAAACTATTTCTAAAGCAGGGTCAA
>NW_026004732.1:0-2060 GCF_001458135.2 Marmota marmota marmota | reverse complement strand
GGGTTTTTTTTTTTTTTTTTTTTTAGTTGTAGATGGACTTGATACCTTTCTTTCTTTCTTTTTATTTGTTGCTGAGGATTGAACTCAGTGCCTCACATGTGCCAGGCAAGTGCTCCACCACTGAGCTACACAGCCCCAGCCCCATATATTTTGTATCTTGCAAGTGGAGTCTCTGTCTCTGCTGCCTGATTATCACGTGAGCTGCTTCCTTCCACCACACTCTTCCAACACAGTGTTCTGCCTCACCTCAAGCCCCAAGGTATGGAGCTGGTTGTCTATGGACTGAGACCTCTGAAACAGTAAGCCTCCAAATAAACTTTTCCTCCTCTAAGTTCATTCTTGTCTGGTATCTTAGTTGCACAATTAAAAAGCTGACTAAAACAGAAATGTTTACTAAGAATGTACAAAATAATAACAATAGCATAACACTACTAATCCTAAACATTTTCAAAACATTTAAAAATTTAAAAAAATACCAATCATGTTTGATTGAATTATTAGTTCGAATGTTTTATTGCGCACACACATTCTTGCCAGGGGCTCCCAGTATGTAAAATGAACATTCTACCTTCCCAACTTTGCCCTTATTAGTTAGGATTTGCTTTGAGGAATAGAATCTAAGTGAACATGACATAAAACTGTTCTTTTATTGTTAAGTCTGCTCCTAAGTTTTTCTACGTAGTTCCTATAAAATTCCTGTGCATGTACATAACAGCCCATGATATTCTTGATATTAATAATCTATAATTTGATTGTTTAATTTATCTGTGAGAAATCTGAGAATTATAAGGCATCTCATAAATATGCCACACACACACACTTTAGCCTTTGCACATTGTTTTCAGCAGTGGGTCATGATCACTCAATGGCTATTTTCTTAGAAAGGAGTCCATTGTGTTATTCCTGATTAGCTGACTTTTTCTTCTACACTGTTTTCTACCTCTTGCCTTTTGAAAGACAACCAAATGGGCCCATTGGTCATTTGTACAGTAGTCTAGAGAACTACTCTTACTTTGACACTTTGGAGAATGTACAGTGACGGCCTCTGCGACCAACTCTGTTTTGGGTCTAACACCAATCCAGTGTCTTTTGTGTGCAAAATGCTTTCATGGGAGCCATTTTATGTTTGCTTTTGTTTCCAACCTCCCTCCCTGCAGGACTCTGGCCAGTCTTGGTAAGGCAGAATTCACTCAACCAACATTTATTAAACACCTGCTGTGTTCTAGGAATTGAGGCTATATAGCAGTGAATGACTGTGTCTCTGCTCCCCTGCAGCTTATGCCCTATTGAGAAATATAAAATCTAATGCTGTAACATTAAATTCCTCAGTACACAGTTCTCACTAAAACCTGAAATCATGTCCCTCCCTTTCCAATTTCTCTGTCATATTAGTCTTCTCAGGCCTGCCATATTAGTCTTCTCAGGTGGCCATAACAAAATCCCATAGACTTGGTGGCTTAAACAACAGAAATTTATTCTCTCACAGTTCTGGAGACAGTTAAGTCCAAGACCAAAGGGCCAGAATTGTTGGTGTCTAGGGACGGCTCTTCCCTTGGGGTGTAATGTCTGTCTTCTCACTGTGTGCTCAACGCCCACCCCTTGCACCCCACCCTAGTGTGTGTGTGTGTGTGTGTGAGATGTGCACTTAGTGTCTCTTCTTAGACACCAACCCTGTCAAATCAGGGTCTATTTTTATGATGTCATTTAATCTTAATTACTTCTTACTCCAAATACCTCACACTAAGAGTTACAGCTTCAACTTAGCAATTTTGGGAGCATGTATACATTCAGTCCCGATACTTGCTAACCTCTTAATTTCAGATCCTCCTCCAGACTCAGGGATTCCACAGCTGGCACCTTCTGAATTAAACTTGATACTACCTATAGGCAAGGATTCTTCCCTGAGTCACATACCTCAGCCTCTTGGGTGGTTCTGCCTACAAAGCTTATTATCTTCAACTCACATTGTTTAAGTATCTAGTTATTTTCAGGTCCCTTACTTGGTCACTGTGCAACTTGCCCTTATCAGACTGTGAGTGAGAGCCTAAAACCAAGCCTGT
>NW_026004731.1:874616-880051 GCF_001458135.2 Marmota marmota marmota | reverse complement strand
GTATATTTGTGGTCATGGGTCCTGGAGCATTGGGCCCCCCTGTCCATTTTTTGGCAATGGAGTTCAATGTTTTTTTCCATGATATCATGGGTAAACACCTGGTCCTTGTCCATTTTTTGATAATGAAGTACCCTCTACAGTAGTCTGAGAATGGCATTCATTATCCCAATGTATCTCTCTATGGCATCGTGGGCAAATACCCAGTATTCTACCCCTTTGATACCTAGTTTTGTTAAACCCTCCTCCTATGGGGCAACTCCTTTTAAAATGTCCTGTTTGTTCACAATTGTAGCATGTTTTTGGCCTGGCACCTAAAGCCTGTTGTACTTCAGCTGCCAAGACTTGCCCTTGTTCATTAATTTCTCTGCATAATTTAATATGTGTTTAAATCTCCATGTTTCCATGGTCTAATGGCCTCCCTGCACCATCTGTTTGCTTGTTCAAAGGCTAGTTGTTTTATTAATGGCATAGCTTGTTCTACATCCCCAAAGATTCTGGTAGCTGTTTGTATAAGCCTATCTACAAATTCAGTGTAAGGTTCATTAGCTCCTTGTATTACCTTAGATAATTGACCTTGTAAATCTCCATGCCCCTGTAAAGTTTTCCATGCCCTAACTGCAGCTGAAGTGATTTGTGAGTATATGGCAGGATCATATCTAATTTGTTGCAGCTGACCCTCATAAGGTCCCTCTCCTAACAACATATCTAGATTTCTCTGAGGATAACCAGCTGCTGCATTTTCCCTAGCCGTCTCCATGCAAAATTCCTGATTGGCAACCTTCCATAACAGATATTGTCCTCCATTTAGCACAGCTTTGCACATACTAGCCCAATCTGCTGGCATCATGTTCAAGTTGGTAATGGATTCCACCATACCTACAGTGAAGGGTTCTTGAGGACCATAGGTTGTTACAGACTCTTTCAGCTGCTTCACTGTTTTGAAATCTAAAGCATGGTGAATTCGCTGCCCTCCTGCCTCCACAAATACAGGGCATGCTAATCTTTGAGATCTTGTCTCAGGATCCCATCTATCAACTATGGGGGTTGAGGGCCACTCAGCAAATGTTGTCTCTGTATACGTAGGTGGAGCTGTTGGTTGGACACCCACATCCTCCGGTGATAGAAAGGTGTTAGTAGCAATCTCCCATTGTAACTTCTCCCCTGATAGCCCTTCCTTCTCTAAACTTTCTTCCCCTGAGTACCTTGAGAGACTTCCTCTTTTAAGATGTCTTCTCCTAGACTAAGCAAACAAGATCATACCAACATCCATAAAGGTAACGTGCCAACTGGCAGAGTTTCTGGGCTTTCCTTTTCTATCTTTTTAAAAATCTTCACCATGATGGTTCCATTGCGATATATTTAACAACCCCTCCTTAAGAAACCATGGGCTATCTTTTTGTATCGTATCAACGTATGCCCTAACTGTTCTTGGCTTTACTGGGGTGCCTCCTTCCTCTAGCAATGTACTTAAAAATCTTTCTGTTTGTTTTTCACTAATTTCTGATCTCATATTTCTGCTATAAAGATAACACAACCCAACAAGATAACACAAAACAAAACCGAAACAAAACAAAACAAACACGGAACAAAAATTCGTTATATCAGTTTTTCTATTTTCTTGACATGTGCATCCGTGGTCTATCTCTATCTCTCCCTCAGGGCCGAACAACTTTTCTAGCATCCTATTTATTTCTAGGGGCAGGGAGCTTGAAACAGAAACGTAACAAATCAAAAGAAGAATACACTGTCTCTTAAACTGGTCACCCCTCCTCTCACCCTGCCCTCAGGGGCCAGCAGTTTACCTTATCACTTACCCTCAGGTGTTCCCCACATGGGCCACCAAATGCCGCAGTCTGGCTGGGCACAAAAATAACTGGGAGGTCAGGAGCCACTTGTAGGTTCAAACAGGAACTACTTTATTGCCAGAACCCAACGGGAATTCTCCAGAACTCCCCTGAAACTCCACGAGAACCAACAGGAACTCAATGGGCACTCCACGAGAACTCAACAGGAACTCAACAGGAACTCCGCGAGAACTCAACTGGAACTCAAAAGTTGCGGGCACCGGAGGTAGCAGGAGCCGCTTTATGGCCAGACAGCAGAGGTTTATATACACAACTGAATACACAGCTTGTTTCAATTAGCATCATCCAGTTACAGCAATCAGTCATTATCTTAATAGTTATACACAGCTTAACTTAATTATCATCATCTTAATGGCTCCCTGGCATTACTTCTCAACCACTCCTTCTGGCAAAATGCCAGGCACCATCTTGACTTGGTTGTGGCTCTCAACATTTACTGATTCCTTCATTTTGAGGATTTTGGCTTGTTTTTGTTGTTGTTTTGTTTTGTTTGCTTGTTTGTTTTCACATTCTCTAACTTTTTATTGTAGTGATCTTTTTCTTCCTGTATTTTTTCTTTGATTTCAATCCTTACATTATCCTTTACTTCACATATAAGTTTAAGGATACACAATCTGTACTATGTCTTGTACATTTCTTCTACTGTGTTATCAGTGGCTTCTATTGTTAAAGCTTCTTGGTTTGTTTGGGGCACTTTATTTCCTTCTTTTTACATGTTGTTAGTGTGTTTTCCCATCTAAAAGTATGGATCTGAAGCAGGATAAATTCTACCCTGTAGACCTATAGTGTCCCTGAAGGTTTCCACTTCTTTGCCTTTTACTGGTAAGACCAATGTCAACAGCACCAAATAAACACAATATAAAGCCTTAATCCTATTACCTCCCTCTAAGGCATCAACTGATTTCTTGCATTGAAACAAAATGACGAGTTCAATAACTACCTATAAAGAGAATATTTGTTTAAATGATTTGTAATTTCAAATGGTGGATGAGAGAACAGAGATAATGTAGTATGCAATATTTGTGAGGGAAAAAATAGAATCTAGAAGTAAAAATTCACAGGAAGAGTTGAAGGGGAGCCAACAAATATTGTCTGCTGGTTGGAAAAAGGTTGAAAGGAAAATCCAAGAAAATGAAAAGAGAGAAGGAGAGTACGAACAAAGAGAAAAAAAATAGATATAAGAATACAACAAAAATGCAAAATACTAATCATATATCAATGTTTACACTGATGCATAAAAAAACATTATGTTCCAAATATGGTAGAGAGATTAGTGAATCAAAAAATAAAATAAGTCTTCCTGGAAAGTTGAACTGACTCTGTCATTGTTCAACAATTTCTCAGCCCTCTCACTGACATCCCTTGGGATCAACAAACTCAGATCAGCCTTCACAAATCCAGTATCTATACCACCAATCTGGGCTTTAGAAAACTCAAGACTGGCCATGCTGCAGTCTCAAGATCTCAATAATGCTCCTATTTGCAGAAAGACAGCCAGGGATAAACTCATGCAAAGGAGCAACTCTGAGATGCAGCAGCAATACAAGGGCCACCATCACTCTCATGGAGGAAGACCCAGGCACCTTCAAAGCTGCAAGTACCAAAAAACCAGACCCACAGGTCCCAGCTTATGTCCCCAGACAAAAGCTTTTATGGTGGTAATCCTGCTGGCACCCTAGCCCCCCGCCTTGGCTGGTGTCCCAAATGGGTGTAGCCACATGCAAACAAACCTGGAGTCTTCCATGAAGCAATCCTCTAGGCTGTGGTAGCAGCAGTTATGGTGGTGGTTGTTGGCAGCAGGCAGAAATTCAGCAGTAGCTGAGGCTGCAGTGGCAGCTACAACTGCAACTGCGGGGGCATTGTCTCCAGGTGATCTCTGGAGGTCAGCAGCAGTGTCATCTTCAGTTGCATCTAGGGCAGTGGTTTCTTCTTGGCAACAGCACCCAGAAAGAAGACCTCCAAGTGATCTCAGGCTGGCAACAGCGTAATCAGAAGCAGCAATGTTGACAGTGGTGCAGGAGGCAGTTGATTGAAAGGAGACTTCAGGTTCAGCAGCAGCAATCACTGAAAATAACATTGAAATTCCCAACCGAGGTAACCGAGGCAGTGCCCAGAGAATACACCTCAGGCACAACAGAAGACGTAGTGGTAGCAGTGGCATGTGCAGCAGCAGGTCAGTGGCAGCGGCCTCTTTCTTCACTCTTACTATAAATTTTTACCTCTATCTTTACTCCTCCCTCATAAACATTAAATCCTACACTACTTCTGCTTCCTCTTTGTCCATCATTTGAAATTAGAAACCCTTTTATCAAACTTAACTGTTTATACTGTAGATGATAATTGAACACATCATTTTTGTTTACTGCAAGAAAACTGTAGAAATAATTATAGGAGATACTTGGTAGAATGCCATATATTGTTTGCATTGGGGTTGATATTTGTCTCTCCCTTGAAGGTGAGGTACTGGAGGACTTTAGGGACACTCTAAGACTACAGGGTAAAAGCTGCCTAGATCCATACTGCTAAATGAGAAGATATACAAAAACAAGAAAAAAGAAGGGAACAAGCACTTCAAACCAAGATGTTCTAACAATAGAATACATAGGCAGCACAATAAAAGAAATATCAGAGAAGGAGTTTAGAAGGTGCATAGCTAAAATGATCTTCAAAATAAAAGATAATATCAGGGAGAAAATATTGGAAGTAAAAGATCACTTCAATAAAGAGGGCAGATAATATAAAAATGAATCAAGTAGATACCCTTAAAATGAAGAAAACAATAAACAAAATTAAAAATCCAATGAACAATATCACCAATAGACTAGACCACTGGAAAGACAACCTCATGAAATGAATACAAAATATATATTCTTGAAAATAAAGTTTTACAGAAAAGATTGTAAAAAAAAAAAAAACATGAACATAACCTCCAAGAATTATGGGATAACTCAAGGACCAAATTTAATATTTATTTGAAATAGATGAAGGTGAAGAGATACAAACCAATGGAATGTACAATCTTTTCAATGACATAATATCAAAATATTTTTCATATCTAAAGAATGAAATGGAAAATCAACTACAAGAGGCTTACAGTACCCCAAATGTACAAATTTACAGCAGACCCACACCAAGGCACATTATAATGAGAATTACTTTCATACAATATAAGGATAGAATTTTAAAGGTTATGCAAAAAACTATTAAATTATATATACAGGGAAAACAAGTTGGATCTCAGATACTTTCTCAACCCAGATCCTTTATGCCAAAATGTTCTGGAATAATGTATATCAAACTCTGAAAGAAAAATAGATGCCAACCAAAAAAAAATTTATATCCAGCAAAACTAAGCTTCAGATTTGAAGAAATAAAAACCTTCCATGATGAACAAATGTTTAAAGAATTCACAACCAGAAAGTTTGCACTACAGAACACTCTCAGCAAAATATTCCATGAGTAGAAAATAATAATTGAAAAAAAGAAGAGCAGAGGCAGGAACTACACTAAAAGAAAAGTCAATCAAAAGAGAAAACAAATCAATTTAAACTCCACCTCCCCCCCCCCCCC
>NW_026004731.1:841158-874061 GCF_001458135.2 Marmota marmota marmota | reverse complement strand
TATATACAGTACTAATAATACAATATTTTATATATCCATAGTAAGGATTGAACCAAGGACTATGTGCATGCTAGGAAAGAACTCTTATCACTGAGCTGTATCCCAACATAGAATAGTATAATTTTCTTTACTCTCTGACTGCAATTTAAACACAAACAATTTTCTGGATGGAATTAAAAAAACAAACAAACAAAACAAAACAAAACCGTAAAACATCTCATTCTCACAGTGATGCCAAAAAACTCTTCATATATTAAAAAACTCACATTTGTCCAGGAAACTACTGAATACTAGTGGTTTCAAGAAAAGCTTTCAAAGGGACTGGTTTTTCAGAAGGCAGAACTTTTCATAAATGAAACTCAAAAAGTGGCAATTTCTAGTGGCAAAGGTGGAGACGAAATCTTGTCAAAGACTAAGAGATGTATTGGCAATACTTGCAAGTAAAGCAGAAGGTTAATGGAATTGAGAAGTCTTCCAAATTCAGCAACAGTATACTTGACCCTAATATTCTTGTTAAGAACAGTGAGAATATGTCTACGAAGTAGAAAAACTCTCTAGTCATTTTTATTTTCATGATGTCTTGAAATGAGGTCTTATATACTGCTGATTCAAAAAGTAAAACTGAATGATTACCCTCACTATGGCCCAGGATCAGACAATGAACAAAATCCAAAAAAATTGGACTTTGATAGAAACAGTGGTGGCATTGGCAGAATAGGCTAACCAATGGTGAGTTTAGCTGAGAAACTTGGGATTATAAGTGTGTGCCATGCCTAACCACCAGCTGCCTCATCCAAGATTAATTTTATATTTGGTGAAATCCAAATAATTCTGTCTCTTCCTAGCAGCCATACATAGAAAGATGAATGCACGTGCTTGAAATCAGAAACAAAGGAAAAGAATTGCATGACTTCATCTTCACTATTATTTGTATACTGAAGATCTCTGACTTCCATGATTCAACTCCAGATTTTTCAACTTTATGAGAGAGTAAAAATGACACACATTAAGAAGGAGCTGTACTCTTAGTTTGATCTTTTCCTAGACTTGCTTTTGATGCTGGGCAGAAGCAATGAGCCACAGTTCCCAGTTAGCCATATGATTATAAGGATAAACACTCTATCATCCACATTATGTTGTGGTAGTAAACTGTAATGTTCAGTAGGTTTAGTGTATTGAATGCTTTTTTGACTTAAGATGCTTTCAATTTATGATGAGTTTATTGTGCTATAATTGTTGAAAGTTGGAAAGCACCAGCAAAATTTCAGTAAGTGAGAAAATATTATAACATATGGAAAAATGAGGCCCATAAGAATATCAACAAATCTGAAAAAGAAATCCATAGATTATTGTCTAATTCATAGATATTATAATTCATAGATATTAGAACTAGCAGAAAATGTTCGGTGCTGTGGCTTGGGAGACAGACAAAGGAGGACTACAGGTTCAAAGTCCACCTCAGCAATTTAGTGAGGACCTAAGCAACTTAGCAAGACCCTGTCTCTAAATTAAATAAAAAAAGGGGCTGGGGATGTGACTTGGTGGTAAGTGTTCCTGAGTTCAATTACCAGTCCCTAATACTACTACTACTACTAATAATAACAACAACAACCAGAAAATGTTTTTTTAAAGTCAGTATTATAAATACACTTGAAATTTTATAAGCAAAAAGTGAAACAAATGTTTTATATGGGGGATTCCAGAGAGTAAAGAGCTTCTTAAAAAAATATAGAATCAATAATGGGAAACAAAAACAGTAAATGGCCTGAACAGAAGAACCAACACTGTGTTGAGTGTCAGTAATCTAAAAGAAAGGTCAATAGAAATTATACAAAATAAAACACAGAAAAAAAAAAAGGTGAGGGATCAAAAACCCTAAACCAGCCTCTACAACCTGTGTTATAATATTTTCTTGAAATTCAACCCAGGATGCTCTATCACTGAGCTATTTTCCAAGCCTTCCCTTTATTTCTTTATTTTGAAACAGGGTCTCAGCAATGAGCCATAGTTCCCATCAATCTTATGATCTTCCGCCTCAGCCTCTCGAGTTTGGGGGATTATAGGTGTGTGCCATGCCTAACCAGAAATAATATTTTTTAAAAAATAAAGGCCAATTTTCTTGAAAACTGATAAAATCTATAAATTCAAAAATCTTGGTGAGGATGTTTCTTCAGTGGTAGAGTGTATAAGGCCATGAGTTTGATTCCAAGAACCGTAAAAAAAACAAAAACAAAAACAAAAAACCACTTCTTCCTCCAATATCTCCCCAATTCTTGCATAATAAATACAAAGAAAATTAATCAAATTAATTTTCAAATTAATCAAATGAATTTGATTATGACAATTCATCAGTGCCATAATCAAAATATTGAAAATTAGAGATAAAGATTAAAATACTGATTCCTATGTAGAAGGATCCAAGATGGCAGAGTAGAAGAGATACCATTTCTGGATGCCTTGTGCATGAATCTGAGAAAGCAGTCACGCAGTTTCTCCATGGGGAAATAAAACATCTAGGTGGAATACAACATCTCAGAGTGTGTGATAGGACCCCATACAGTGGCTTCTCGCAGAATCCACCAGAGCTGCAAACACTGCACTGAAATCAGAGCCTCTGGGTTCCAGTGTGACTCCAGACTCCGGTCCCAAAGCCTGCAGTTTGAGCACACTCATGGCTCTCAAGCGGTGGAGCAGAAATTTCAAATCAGTACCTCTGCAGAACTTCAGAACTCCAGGCTATGCTCCACTCCCACACAGGTCACCTAACCATGTTCTAGCCACAGCATAAGGACATCACAACTCCCCTACCTTACCAGACACCCAGACATGGGAAACAAATGGACACCATCTTGGAAAACCTTTCTCCCCATCTTTTAGTGGGCGTGGCTATGGATCCATGCTGATGGATCTGCAACTGAACAGGTACTTGGTTTCCAACTCCTCCTCCCCCCCGCTGTGATAACTCAGCACAGTGACTATCCAACACTATCAGTTGAACAGGAGAGCACTGTGACCAGGTTGCTACCCACCTGGTGCGAACCGAGGGTGGAGAGAAATAGGTCTCACAGTTAAGACCTGATAAGGAAGAAGGGGGGCATCTAAAGAACAGGAGCAACTAAGAGAGACCAAGATTACGGAAGCTCCAGGCAAGAGAGGGAGAGCTCAAGCCTTCTTACACTGGTTACCTACACCACCCTGAAGGCAAAGACTCAAGTTGGGAATAGACAACTCCACCTACTGGAAGAGAAGAGAAGAAAATGAAATTCAAAGACTAATTTGTTTTCCTTTTTGTCTTCTCTTCCATTTTATCCTCTTTTGTTTTTTCTTCTACCCTTCCTCCTCTGGTCCTCACAAGATCAAGATATGTGAAACCGGGGCTGGGGATGTGGCTCAAGCTGTAGCGCGCTTGCCTGGTGTGCGTGCGGCCCAGGTTCGATCCTCAGCACCACATANATCTAAATAGGGTCAAAAAAAAAATAACACACCAGTACCCACAGAGATGGAAAGAAACATGAGCAACATGAAAAGACAAGGGAAGAAAATACCACAAACAATTCAAGACAACAGTTCATTAGAAGAATTAACAGCTACAACAGAAAAAAGGACAGAGAAAATTTCAGGATATACATGAATTACATGTTTTGGAATCACAAAGAAGACATGAGACAACAAATACAGAAAGTAGAAGATCACTTTGACAATAAGCTACATAAACAAATTCAATAAGCAAAAAAATCACCTCTAAGCAAGGGAAATAGATGTTATCAAAAAACCAAAAAAAAAAAAAAAACAGATATCCTTAGAAATGAAAGAAATAATGAACCAAATTAAAAACTCAAATGAGATCATCACCAGCAGAGTAGACCGACTAAAAGATAAGACATCAGACAATGAAGATAAAGTATATCATCTTAAAAATAATGTAGACAGCACAGCAAAAATGAAACCATGAGCAGAACAGCCAAGAAATATGGGATAGCATAAAAAGACCAAATTTAAGAAACATTTGGATAGAGGAAGGCATAGAGGTCTAAACCAAAGGAATGAGCAATCTGTTCAAAGAAATAATGTCAGAAAACTTCCCAGACATGAAGAATAAAACAGAAATCCAAATTCATGAATCCTACAGGACGCCAAAT
Source organism: Marmota marmota marmota (assembly GCF_001458135.2). NCBI lineage: Eukaryota > Metazoa > Chordata > Mammalia > Rodentia > Sciuridae > Marmota > Marmota marmota. Next base: position 869,922 of record NW_026004731.1, on the reverse strand, counting down.
GAGCAAAATCACAACAGATCCACTCCAAGACACATTATAATGAAAATGCCCAACACACAGAAGAAGGAGAGAATTTTAAAAGCCACGAGAGAAAGGAATCAGATTACATATATGGATAAACCAATTAGGATAATGGCAGATTTTTCAACACAGACCCTGAAAGCTAGAAGATCCTGGAAAAAAACATATTTTAAACTCTGAAAGATGATGGGTTCCAACTAAGAATCTTGTATCCAGCAAAACTAAGGTTCACATTTGAAGATGAGATAAAAACTTTCCATGATAAACAAAAGTTAAAAGAATTTACACCTAGAAAACCAGCACAACAAAACATCCTTGGCAAAATATTTCATAAAGAGGAAATGAAAAACAACAATGAAAACTAGCAGAGAGGGGTAGTACACAATAAAAGAAAAACTAATAAAAGAGGAAAACCAAGTCAAGTTAAACAACAAAAATAAACAAATATGGCTGGAAACATAAACCATGTCTCAATAGTAACCCAAAATGTTAATGGCTTAAACTTACCAATCAAAAGACAAAGACTAGCAGACTGGATTTAAAAAAAAAATCCAACAATATGCTGCCTAAAGGAGACTCATCTACTAGAAAAAGACATACCACAGGCTAAAGGTAAAAGATTGGGGAAAACAATGCCACTCACATGGATTGCAGAAGCAAGCAGGGGTCTCCATACTCATATCAAATAATGTAGACTTCAAGCCAAAGTTAATCAAAAGGGATAAAGATTGACATTACATACTGCTAAAGGAAACCATACACCAAAAGGGCATAACAATCATAAATATATATGCCCCCCAAAATGGCACAGCTATGTTCATCAAACAAACTCTTCTCAAGTTGAGGACCCAAATTGACGACAACACAATAATCTTGGGTGACTTTAACACACTTCTCTCAGCACCGGACAGATCTTTCAAGCAAAAGATGAATAAAGAAACTATAGAGCTTAATAACACAATTAATAACTTAGAATTAACTGAATATATAGAATATATCAACCACCATCAAGCAGATACACTTTATTCTCAGCAGCACATGGATCCTTCTCAAAAATAGACCATATACTATGCCATAGGGCAACTCTTAACAAATGCAAAAGAATAGAGATACTACCATTCATTTTATCAGATCATAATGGAATGAAATTGGAAATGAATGATAAAAAATTTTCTGCATCACATGGAGACTGAAAAATATGCTATTGAATGAAGAATGGGTTACAGAAGAAATCAAGGAGTAGATTAAAAAATATTAGAGGTAAATGAGAACACAGACACAACATATCAAAATCTCTGGGACACTATGAAAGAAGTACTAAGAGGAAAATTCATTGCATGGAGTTCATTCCTTAAAAGAAGAAAAGCCAACAAATAAATGACCTCACACTATATCTCAAAGCCCTAGGGGAAAAAAAGAACATATCAGCATCAAAAGCAGTAGAAGGCAAGAAATAAGAGCTGAAATCAATGAAATCAAAACAAAAGAAACAATTGAAAAAACTGACAAAACTAAATGTTGGTTATTTGAAAAAAATAAATAAAATTGACAGACTCTTAGCCATGCTAACAAAGAGAAGGAGAGAGAAAGAACTCAAATTACTAGCATACATGATGAAAAAGACAATATAACAACAGACACTATAGAATACAGAAGATAAGTAGAAATTATTTTGAAACCTTACACTCTAATAAAATAGAAGACATTGATGGCATCAATAAATTCCTAAAGTCATATGATCTGCCCAGATTGAGTCAGGAAGACCTACACAACTTAAACACACCAATATCAAGTGAGGAAATAGAAGAAGCCATCAAAAGACTACCAACCAAGAAAATCCCGGGACTGGACAGATATACAGCTGAGTTTTACAAGACCTTTAAAGAAGAACTAATACCAATACTCTTCAATTTAATTCAGAAAATAGAAAAAGAGGCAGCACTTCCAAACTCATTCTATGAGGCCAACATCACCTGATTCCAATACCAGACAAAGACACATCAAAGAAAGAAAACTTCAGACCAATATCTCTAATGAACATAGATGCAATAATCCTCAATAAAATCCTGGCAAATCAAATACAAAAACATATCAAAAAGATTGTGCACCATGATGAAGTGGGATTCATCCCAGGGATGTAAGTTTGGTTCAAAATAAGGAAATCAATAAATGTAATTCATCACATCACTAAAGATAAAATCATATGATCATCTCGATAGACACAGAAAAAGCATTTGGCAAAATACAGCACCACTTTATGTTTAAAACACTAGAAAAACCAGGGATAACAGGAAAAACTCAACATCATAAAGGCTATATACACTAAGCCTCAGTCCAACATCATTCTAAACAGAAAAAAAGAAGGCATTTCCTCTAAAATCTGGAACATGACAAGGATGCCCTCTCTCACCACTTCTATTCAACATAGTTCTTGAAACACTGGCCAGAGCAATTAGACAGATGAAAGAAATTAAAAGAATAAGTATAGGAAAATAAGAACTTAAATTAGCACTATTTGCTGATGATATGATTCTATGCCTAGAAGACAAAAAACAAAACAAAACAAAACAAAAAAAACCTCCACCAGAAAACTTCTAGAACTAGTAAATGAACTCATCAAAGTGGCAGGATATAAAATCAACACCAATAAGTCAAAGACATTTATGTATATCAGTGAGAAATCCTCTGAGAAGGAAATGAGAAAAACTACCTTATTCACAATATCCTCAAAAAAATTAAGATATTGGAAATCAACTTAACAAAAGAGGTGAAGGATCTATACAATGAAAACTAAAGAGAGAAATCAAAGAAGACCTTAGAAGATGGAAAAATCTACCTTGCTTATGGATATAGGCAGAATTAATATTATCAAAATGACAATACTACCAAAAGCACTGTACAGTTTTAATGTAATTCCAATCAAAATCCCAATAAAATTCCTCATAGAAATAGAAAAAGCAGTCATGAAATTCATCTGAAAATATAGGAGAACCAGAATAGCTAAAGCAATTCTAAGCAGGAAGAGTGAAGCAGATGGTATTGCTATACCAAACCTTAAACTATACTGCAGAGTGATAGTAACAAAAATAGCATGGTATTGGCACCAAAACAGGATGGTAGTCCAATGGTACAGAATAGAGGACATAGAGAGTAATCCAAAAATTACAACTATCTTATATTAGACAAAAGTGCCAAAAACATGCACTGGATAAAAAATACCATATTCAATACATGGTGCTGAGAAAACTGGAAATCCATATGCAACAAAAGGAAACTCAACCCCTATCTCTCACCATGCACAAAACTTAAATCAAAATGGATCAAGGGCGTAGGAATTAAACCAGAGACTGTGTCTAATAGAAGAAAAAGTAGGCCCTGATCTTCATCATATAGGATTAGGCCCCAACTTCCTTAATAAGATTTGTATAGCACAATAATTAAAAACAAGAATCAATAAATGGGATGAATTCATACTAAAAGTTTTCTTTTCAGCAAAAGAAACAATCTCTGAGATGAACAGAAAGCCTACATACTGGGAGAAAATTTTTACCCCTCACACATCAGATAGAGACTAATCCCTAGGGTATATAAAGAACTCAAAAGCTAAGTACTGAAAAAAACAAATAAGCCAATCAACAAATGGGACAAGGATCTGAACAGACATTTCTCAGAAGAGGATATACAATCAATCAACAAGTATATGAAAAAATGCTCATCATCTCTAGAAATCAGAGAAATGCAAATCAAAACTACTCTAAGATTTCATCTCAATCCAGTCAGAATGGCAGCTATTATGAAGACAGACAATAATAAGTGTTGGCGAGGATGTGGGGGAAAAGGCACACTCATACATTGCTGGTGAGATTGCAAATTGATGCAGCCAATATTGAAAGCAGTATGGAGATTTCTTGGAAATCTGGGAATGGAACCATCATTTAACCCAGCTATTTCTCTCCTCGGACTATACCCAAAGGACATAAAAACAGCGTACTATAGGGACACAGTCACATCAATGTTTATAGCAGCACGAATAACAATAGCTAACTTGTAGAGCAAACCTAGGTGTCCTTCAGTGGATGAATGGATAAAAAAAGTGGCATGTATACACAATGGAATTTTATTCAACATTAAAAAGAACAAAATCATGACCTTTCCAGGTAAATGGATGGCATTGGAGTACAAAATGCTAAGTGAAGTTAGGCAATCCCAAAAAAACAAATGTCTAATGTTTTCTCTGATATAAGGAGAATGACTCATAGTGGGGTATGGAGGGAGATCATGAATTCTAGATAGGGAAGACAGCTAAGAGGGGAAGAAATGGGGGAGGATAAGATTAGTAAGGATGGTGGAATGTGATGGACATCATAATCCAAAGTACATGTATGAAGACTTGAATTACACGTCAACATACTTTATATACAAACAGAGATATGAAAATTGTGGTATATATGTGTATGAAGAATTGTAATGCAAAAAAAATGTGCATGTATAAAGGCATGAATTGACATGAACATATTTTATATACAGAGATATGAAAAATTGTGCTCTATATGTGTAATAAGAACTGTAGTGCATTCCAATGCTGTTATATTTAAAAAAATAAAATCCATAAAAGATAAAAAAAATGTTCAAGTGATCTAAAAAGGCACTTCTCAAACAAATTCAAATGACCAATAAGTAAACAAAGAAATATTGAATACAATTGGCCATGCAGAAAATGAAAATCAAAACTATGATGAGATATCATCTCAGCCTATTTCGAATGGGTGGTTGAGTTCAGTGGCACACTTCTGAATTCCCTGACTCAGAAAGGAGGAATTTAAGTTCAAGGCCAATCTGGGCAATTTATCAAGGTCTTGTCTCAAAATAAAATATTAAAAGAATTGGAGATTTAGCTCAGTGCTAAAATTCACCTGGGTTAAATCCCCAAAACCAAATAAATAAATAACCTACTAGTACTGGTGAGAATTAGAACTCCTACACACTGCTTGTGAGCATGAAAAATTAGTACAGTCACCATGGAAAAGAGTATCAGTGTGGCGGATCCTCAAACAAACTGAAAATTGATCTACCACATGACTCATCTATTCCACTTCTGGGTGTTTATCCAAAGAACAGCAAATTATCAAGCCAAAGAAAGACCCAGACACTCATGTTTATGCAATACTATTCACAAGAGCTAAGATATGAAATTGTCTAGGTGTCCCATAACAGACAGATGGATTTTTAATCCATATATGCACAATGAAATATTATTAGACTATAAAAAATATCCTGACATTTGCTGCAAAATGGGTGGAACTGAAAGACTTTATATTAAATGAAACAAGCCCAGACACTGAAAGATAAGTGGTGCATATCCCCTCTCATACAGGAAAGCTAAAAATTTTCAACTTGAGTATAGAATAGTAATTCATAGAAGTTTTGAAGGCAGGGGCAAGTGGATAAAACAAAGTGAGATTGGATACTTGCATGCTATATGCATGTGTAGAAATATCACACCAAGCCCCATTAATATGCACAGTTAGGCCAGGAGTGGTGGTGCATACCTGTAATTACAGTGGCTAGGGAGGCTGAGGCAGGAGGATCATGAGTTCAAAGTCAGCCTCAGAAATAGAGAGGTACCAAGCAACTCAGTTAGACCCTGTCTCTAAATAAAATACAAAATAGGGCTGGGAATGTGGCTCAGTGATCGAGTGTCCCTGAGTTCAATCCCCAGTACCAAACAAATAAACAAAAAAATCAGTATGTGTTAATAAGTAAAAATAAAATGTAAAATAGAAAGAAAAATTTTAAAAAATACACATTATCTCTGACCCAGCAATCCCAGTTCTATGTGTATTTACAAGAGAAATGTGCTTATGTTCATAAAGACATGCACAAAGAGGTAATCCCAGCTATTTGGATGGCTGAGGCAGGAGGATCACAAGTTTCTGGCCACACTGAGCAACTTAGCAAGACAATATTTCAAAATAAAATTTAAAAATAGTTGAGGATGTGGCTCACTGGTAGAGTGCCCCTGGATTAAATCTTCAGCACCACCAAAAAGAAAATAAAGAAAAAAATATGTACAAAAATTCTAAAAGCAGTATTGTTCAAAATAGCTAAAATCTAGCAACAATTAATATGTCCATTTACAGTAGAATGGAAAAAAAATATTGCATAGTCATATGATGCAATACTACACAGCAAGGAAGAAGATTGAACTACTGCTATATAGAACAACATGAATATATGTCACAAAAATAATGTCAGTGAAAAAAAGGGCAGACATTTAGTAGTACTTACCATTAAGGTTACAAAATATGAGATTCAAAAAATGGAATCAAAACTAATCTAGGGTGGTAGAGATCAGAATAGTGGTTGCCTTTAAGAGGTTACTGACTGGAAAGAGAAGCATTGAACTTCTGAGTGCTGACATAGTAGTGGATCATGCTTGGATTTCTTTTTCAGTGCAGATTCTAAAACAGAGAAGAATACAAAATCCAAGTAGTCTATATCAGGTTTGGGGGCTTTAAAGATAAAAATGTATTTGGTAGCAGGAGGGGACTTTACGAAGGGTGAAACCAAAGGAGGGTAAGGCCAATACATGATGTTATCAGGCTGGTCACTGCTGCAAAAATACTGGATCTGATCTTGCTGGGGGTTTCTGATTTCTCCATACAGATTGTCTCTCTGAAATATCTACCTGAGAAGTGAGAAGAGTGCATATTCATGACCTCGCATGTATTAATTGTCAAGAATCGTCCACGGGGTGTTACACCCCAACACTTGCAGTTCTGAGTGTTCACAAATGCTCAGTGGCTTCTCTCAGGTGTCCCAATCACATTGCAGGAAAAGTCTTGGGGCATAGGTGCAGGAAAAGTCTAGGGACAAAGTCAGGTGTTCAATGCAGCTGAAGTGAGCCTGTCAGAGTTGCTTTGGCAAAGACAGTGTGTCTGCTACTATCAGGTTATGTTGTCACACAAGTACACAAAATTTAAAAATCAATCTTTTTTTTCCCTAAGAAAGCCTCAATATTACATAGCCTCACAGCCTGGGTTAACTGTTCAGCTCTCTGCGGCACCTATTGGGGAAATATAAACATTCTCAAGCATCAGCAGGTGTTCAAAGAGAAAAATTGCTTTTTCACTCTGTACCAAATTGGAATTCTGCTGCCTGCTGTAGAATGCTCACCTGCAATGACAGCTGTTTGTCCACTAGGACCATTTTCTTAACCCACTACTTTAAGAAGAACAGGCAAACTATATTTGATACTTTTAATTAAACCATATTGGTGAGGGGAGCTTGGTAGATGAAACTTTGCTGTAACGGAGCATTTTATCTCCCTCTGGGCTACTTCCCCCATATTTTCCACAGTTATGGTCAGAATTAAATAATATATACACACTGCACTGTAATCTAAACAAGCCTAATTCCATTTTCATTCTATTCTCCATGAATATGTTGCCATACATATAATAAAGGATAGATGTGTGATGCATGAAGACAGGACAAGTGAATGCAGGAATGCATTTCTCAGGAGGAAATCCATGGGAAAGTGTCTTACATGTGCTGGCACCTGATTGTGGTCGCTCTAGATGTTCTCTTCCCCTGGGTTCCCTCCTCTCAACTGCTGGAACAAAATAAGACTAAGTTCATATCCCCAAGTTCACCTCAAGTAAGTTCTGCCTGGAAGCCAAGAAAAAAGAGAAATAATAAATTGCAGAATCAAAGTGGGTAATCAAAATTTTTAAGCTCAGCACACAGTGATGATCTATCTTTTTTCTTCCATTACACTATACTCAATAGGCACCTGCTGCATAGTTGGTGTACAGTAGGTGCCTAAGAAATGTTAAATTAGTTTATGAATATAGAATAACTGAAGTCCTGGTCATGAATGTCTTAACTTTCACTGCCAGTTGTGGTCATTAGTCAATCCTCATTAGCCAAGATTTCTGAATTTCTCATTTGTCTACCTATGAAAACTTTTATAACCCCAAACTAAATACTCACAGCACTTTTGCAGTCATTCATAGATATGTACAGAGTGGTTCAAAGTAGGAGTCAAAGAAAGAACACATTCCCTATGAAAGTAAAAAAAAAAAAAAGTGAAGCTCTGTCTTCAGGTTTCCCTTCTCACTACAGAACGAGCATCCTTTGTGTGGCCTAGTGAGTGCCATGTTTTTCACACTTTGTGCTATTTGTCACTGATATTGTCAATTTAAATGGCCCCAAACATATTTCCACAGTACTATCCAAAGTCCTTAAACTGAAAAAGGCTGTGATGTGTATTACACAGGAAGAAAGTGTTTTACATCAGCTTTGTTATAGTTATACTGCTGTTGGCTGTGATTTCAGTGTTAATGAACAACACAATGCACTGGAAAAAGAAAGATAAAACTTGCTGATAATTAGGTGAAGTTACATTGTAAAGTAACATCTATAATTCTATGATAAAGCTATGACAAACAACTAAATTTGGGGTTTCTTGGGATGACAACTGATTTTTTTTTTTTTACATATGATAGACAGCATTGTTGGAAGGTTAAAAGCCAAGAAAATTTGTGATCACATTAATCAGGGTCAGGAAATTATTAAACACTTCTCTGTTAATGCTGCTGCTTAAAGAAATATGGCATACGATGAATGACATGTAAATATATATTAAATAAGATTTTTAAAAAAATATATAAGAACATGGTTATATATTCTTCAGTTAACAAAAATATTGTGAATGAAAACTCAAAGGAGCCTAACCCTCTATTTACCCTAGGAGCATGGCTCAGTGCTCACTAACAGTGTTTGCAGGAGCAACTGTAGAGAGCATAATTGCTGAGAAAGCATGTTACTTATCTGGATCTACTTCAGTCCTCAAGAGCATCATTTTGACTCCTCATTTTTTAAAAAATATTTATTTTTTAGTTGCAGTTCGACACAATATCTTTATTTTATTTATTTTTATGTGGTGCTGAGGATCAAACCCAGGTCCTTGCACATGCTAGGCAAGTGCTCTACCGCTGAGCCACAATCACAGACGTTGACTCCTCATTTTTGATTCCCTCTTCAATGATGCACCTAGGCCATATTTCAGGTATCACCACCATGCTGTCCCTCTCAATCTTTAATGCACCTGTGAATCTTCTGATGATTTTGTTGAAATGAAAACTGGAATTCAGTAAGTCTGAGACCAGGCCACAGAGTCTACATTTCTACCAAACTCCCATGTAATGAATCTACTGCTTGACCATAAACCACATTGAATATGGAGGACTTTCATCCTTCCCTGCTCTTTTTGTTTAGAGCACTTGGAACAATAGTTTTATGCTAATATTTCCCAAAATTGAATAACAAAATTGGTAAGAGGAAAAACTGTGTTTCCCCCTCAGAGACTCAGAAAACAATGTAGAACTAGGAATGCATGAAATCTCCTGGCAAAGCAAGACGCTTAACAAGAAGAACATCAAATATCTCACCTACAACACAGGTGTCAGGAAGGCAGAGAATTAAAAAGAAAAACCTACAAACTTTACATAAATTCCACACAGGTTTTTATTGAGAACATGTTCCATGCAGGCCAGACACTTCACCAGGGATACAGATACTCAAAAAAGCACATTAATTGCTCTCAGACTTTTAAAAACTTAAAAGAAATGAACCTACATACTTGCCACAGATGCTAGAACTTGAGGGGTACAGTTGAAATGTGGGGATGCACCGATGGAGGAGAGATTGCTTCCCACCTGGAGAATGTGACATCTGAAATACATTGATGATCCATTTTATCTAACCAGGCTGACACTGCTAACATCCTGTTCCATTCAGAGTTAAACCCACAGAAACCAGGTAAGAACAAAAAATTCTGCAAGATTACATTGAGCGGCCATTCGCATAGGATACCAACATGGCAGAGATCTGATGTCATCAGAAAGCGGCGGAGGAGAGAACTTCATCAATTCCAGCGGCGACATAAACAGTTGGTCTCCTGGTAGGGGGGGTGAGGCACAGACACCCGAGTCTCCTCAATTTGTCGTCGAGCCAGAGGGGAGGAGACGGGCCGCCGCCAGCGCCCGGAGCAGGCCCAGCGGCTCACCAGCGTGGTGACCGCGTGACCCCAATTGGAGAGGGGGCGGAGCGGAGCCGCCACCCGCACCCGCAAGGTGGGCAGACCCGCGACCCAGTGGTACATGGGCGTGGTAGGAGGGGCAGGGCAGAGCCGCCGTTCGCGCTTGCAAGGTAAACAGACCTGTGACAGCCTGGCGGGTCAGGCCCAGTGGCCTGCCAGTGTGGTACACACGTCACCCCAACTGGAGTAGGGGCAGAGCAGATCCTTCTCCCACGCCCGGATCAGGCCCTGCCGGTGTGGTGGTCACGTGACCCCAATTGGAGTGGGGGCGGAGCGGAACCGCCACCCGTGCCCGCAGGGTGAGCAGACCTGTGACCAACCTGCAGATCAGGCCCAGGGGTCCGCAGGCGTGGTAGGAGGGGCAGGGCAGATCCGCCGCCCGCGCCTCCAAGGTAGGCAGACCTACAACAGACCGGCGGATCAGGCCCAGGAGCCTGCCGGCGTGGTACACACACCACCCTAATTGGAGTAGGGGCAGAGCAGAGTCGCCGCCCGTGCCAGGAACAGGCCCAGCGTCCTGCAGGCGGGGTAGTCACGACACCCCAATTGGAATAGGGGCAGAGTAGAACCGCCGCCCGTGTCTGCAGGGTAGGCAAACCTGCAACCGACTGGCGGATCAGAACCGGTGGCCTGCCGGCGTGGTACACTCCTCACCCCAATTGGAGTAGGGGCAGAACAGAGCCGCCGCCAGTTCCCAGAACAGGCACAGCGACCTGCTGGCGTGGTAGCCACGACACCCCAATTGAAATAAGGAGACAGCAGAGCCGCCGCCCGCACCTGCAGGAAAGATACGCAAGCAGTATGAAAAGACAAGGAAAGAAAGGACCACAAGCAATGCAGGTCAACGCAACTTTAGAAGAGGTAACAGCTGCAGCAGATGGAATGTCAGATAAAGAATTCAGGATATACATGCTTCAGATGATCTGGAGTATCAAGGAAGACATTAAACAGCAAAATCAGACAATGAAAGATCACTTCGACAATGAATTACGCAAACAAATCCAGGAAGCAAAGGATCAACTATACAGGGAGATAGAGGTTATAAAAAACAAACAAACAGAAATCCTAGAAATGCAGGAAGCAATAAACCAACTTAAAAACTCAATGGAGAATACTACCAGCAGAGTAGAACACTTAGAAGATAGAACATCAGACAATGAAGACAAAGTATTTCAACTGGAAAAGAACATAGACAGCTCAGCAAGACTGTTAAGAAACCATGAGCAGAACATCCAAGAAATATGGGATAACATTAAGAGACCAAACTTAAGAGTCATTGGGATACAGGAAGGTACAGAGCTCCAAACCAAAGGAATGAGCAGTCTATTCAATGAAATAATACGAGAAAACTTCCCAGACTTGAAGAATGAGACAGAATCCCAAATCCTAGAAGCCTACAGGACGCCGAATGTGCAAAATCATAAGAGATCCACACCTAGACACATTATAATGAAGATGCCCAACATACAGAATAAGGAGAGAATTTTAAAAGCTACAAGAGAAAGGAAGCAGATTACATTTAGGGGTAAGCCAATCAGGATAACAGCTGATCTTTCAACACAGACTCTGAAAGCTAGAAGATCCTGGAATAACATATTTCAAACACTGAAAGAAAATGGGTTCCAACCAAGAATTGTGTATCCAGCGAAATTAAGCTTCAGGATGGAAGATGAAATTAAAACCTTCCACGATAAACAAAAGTTTAAAGAATTCGCAGCTAGAAAACCATCTCTTCAAAACATCCTCGCCAAAGCATTACAGGAAGAGGAAATGGAAAATAACAATGAAAACCAACAGTGGGAGGTAGGACAGTAAAGGGGGGGGAAATAATCAAAGAGGAAAACAAACCATGTTTAGTAACAGAAATAAACAAATATGGCTGGAAGAACAACCCATATCTCAATAATAACCCTAAATGTTAATGGCTTAAACTCACCAATTAAGAGACACAGGCTAGTAGAATGGATCACAAAACAAGACCCAACAATATGCTGCCTACAGGAGACGCATTTGATAGGAAAAGACATACATAGGCTGAAGGTGAAAGGTTGGGAAAAATCATATCACTCATATGGACTTCGGAAACAAGCAGGAGTGTCCATACTCATATCAAATAAAATAGATTTCAAGCCAAAGTTAATCAAAAGGGATAAAGAGGGACACTACATACTGCTTAAGGGAACCATACACCAACAAGACATAACAATCATAAATATTTATGCCCCAAACAATGGTGCAGCTATGTTCGTCAAACAAACTCTTCTCAAGTTCAAGAGTCTAATAGACCACCATACCATAATCATGGGAGACTTCAACACACCTCTCTCGCCACTGGACAGATCTTCCAAACAAAAGTTGAATAAGGAAACTATAGAACTCAATAACACTATTAATAACCTAGACCTAATTGACATATATAGAGTATACCACCCAACATCAAGCAGTTACACTTTTTTCTCAGCAGCACATGGATCCTTCTCAAAAATAGATCATATATTATGTCACAGGGCAACTCTTAGACAATATAAAGGAGTAGAGATAATACCATGCATCTTATCTGATCATAATGGAATGAAACTGAAAATCAACGATAAAAGAAGGAAGGAAAAAGCATACATCACTTGGAGAATGAACAATAGGTTACTGAATGATCAATGGGTTATAGAAGACATCAAGGAGGAAATTAAAAAATTCTTAGAGATAAATGAAAACACAGACACAACATATCGGAATCTATGGGACACATTGAAAGCAGTTCTAAGAGGAAAATTCATTGCTTGGAGTTCATTCCTTAAAAAAAGAAAAAACCAACAAATAAATGATCTCATACTTCATCTCAAAATCCTTGAAAAAGAAGAGCAAAACAACAGCAAAAGAAGTAGAAGGCAAGAAATAATTAAAATCAGAGCTGAAATTAATGAAATCGAAACAAAAGAAACAATTGAAAAAATTGACAAAACTAAAAGTTGGTTCTTTGAAAAAATAAACAAAATCGACAGACCCTTAGCGATGCTAGCGAAGAGAAGAAGAGAGAGAACTCAAATTACTAGCATACGGGATGAAAAAGGCAATATCACAACAGACACTTCAGAAATACAGAAGATAATCAAAAACTATTTTGAATCCTTATACTCCAATAAATTAGAAGATAGTGAAGGCATAGATAAATTTCTTAAGTCATATGATCTGCCCAGATTGAGTCAGGAGGATATAGACAACCTAAACAGACCAATATCAATTGAGGAAATAGAAGAAACCATCAAAAGACTACCAACTAAGAAAAGCCCAGGACCGGATGGGTATACAGCAGAGTTTTACAAAACCTTTAAAGAGGAACTAATACCAATACTTTTCAAGCTACTTCAGGAAATAGAAAAAGAGGGAGAACTTCCAAATTCATTCTACGAGGCCAACATCACCCTGATACCTAAACCAGACAAAGACACTTCAAAGAAAGAAAACTACAGACCAATATCTCTAATGAACCTAGATGCAAAAATCCTCAATAAAATTCTGGCGAATCGGATACAAAAACATATCAAAAAAATTGTACACCATGATCAAGTAGGATTCATCCCTGGGATGCAAGGCTGGTTCAATATACGGAAATCAATAAATGTTATTCACCACATCAATAGACTTAAAAATAAGAACCATATGATCATCTCGATAGATGCGGAAAAAGCATTCGACAAAGTACAGCATCCCTTTATGTTCAAAACTCTAGAAAAACTAGGGATAACAGGAACATACCTCAATATTGTAAAAGCAATCTATGCTAAGCCTCAGGCTAGCATCATTCTGAATGGAGAAAAACTGAAGGCATTCCCTCTAAAATCTGGAACAAGACAGGGATGCCCTCTCTCTCCACTTCTGTTCAACATAGTTCTCGAAACACTGGCCAGAGCAATTAGACAGACGAAAGAAATTAAAGGCATCAAAATAGGAAAAGAAGAACTTAAATTATCACTATTTGCAGATGATATGATTCTATACCTAGCAGACCCAAAAGGCTCTACAAAGAAACTATTAGAGCTAATAAATGAATTCAGCAAAGTGGCAGGATATAAAATCAACACGCATAAATCAAAGGCATTCCTGTATATCAGCGACAAATCCTCTGAAATGGAAATGAGGACAACCACTCCATTCACAATATCTTCAAAAAAAATAAAATACTTGGGAATCAACCTAACAAAAGAGGTGAAAGACTTATACAATGAAAACTACAGAACCCTAAAGAGAGAAATAGAAGAAGATCTTAGAAGATGGAAAAATATACCCTGTTCATGGATAGGCAGAACTAACATCATCAAAATGGCGATATTACCAAAAGTTCTCTATAGGTTTAATGCAATGCCAATCAAAATCCCAACGGCATTTCTTGTAGAAATAGAGAAAGCAATCATGAAATTCATATGGAAAAATAAAAGACCCAGAATAGCAAAAACAATGCTAAGCAGGAAGTGTGAATCAGGCGGTATAGCGATACCAGACTTCAAACTATACTACAGAGCAATAGTAACAAAAACAGCATGGTACTGGTACCAAAACAGGCGGGTGGACCAATGGTACAGAATAGAGGACACAGAAACCAATCCACAAAACTACAACTATCTTATATTTGATAAAGGGGCTAAAAGCATGCAATGGAGGAAGGATAGCATCTTCAACAAATGGTGCTGGGAAAACTGGAAATCCATATGCAACAAAATGAAACTGAATCCCTTTCTCTCGCCATGCACAAAAGTTAATTCAAAATGGATCAAGGAGCTTGATATCAAATCAGAGACACGCCGTCTGATAGAAGAAAAAGTTGGCTACGATCTACATACTGTGGGGTCGGGCTCCAAATTCCTCAATAGGACACCCATAGCACAAAAGTTAATAACTAGAATCAACAAATGGGACTTACTCAAACTAAAAAGTTTTTTCTCAGCAAAAGAAACAATAAGAGAGGTAAATAGGGAGCCTACACCCTGGGAACAAATCTTTACTCCTCACACTTCAGATAGAGCCCTAATATCCAGAGTATACAAAGAACTCAAAAAATTAGACAATAAGAGAACAAACAACCCAATCAACAAATGGGCCAAGGACCTGAACAGACACTTCTCAGAGGAGGACATACAGTCAATCAACAAGTACATGAAAAAATGCTCACCATCTCTAGCTGTCAGAGAAATGCAAATCAAAACCACCCTAAGATACCATCTCACTCCAGTAAGATTGGCAGCCATTATGAAGTCAAACAACAACAAGTGCTGGCGAGGATGTGGGGAAAAGGGTACACTTGTACATTGCTGGTGGGACTGCAAATTGGTGCAGCCAATTTGGAAAGCAGTATGGAGATTTCTTGGAAAGCTGGGAATGGAGCCACCATTTGACCCAGCTATTCCCCTTCTTGGTCTATTCCCTAAAGACCTAAAAAGAGCATGCTACAGGGACACTGCTACTTCGATGTTCATAGCAGCCCAGTTCACAATAGCAAGACTGTGGAACCAACCTAGATGCCCTTCAATAGACGAATGGATAAAAAAAAAAGATTACATTGAGCATATATTGGTAAATATTCACGGAGCAGAAATGAATTGCAAAGTTTTAACATGGAGAGTTGAAGTGATATTATCACCAAGCAGTGTTCATGGATACACTGAGCACCTGGGTAGCTGGGTCCTCATTTCAAAGGGAGAGCACTGCAGGGAGCTTCACAGTGTGTCCTAAGTGAACAAAAAGATAACAAACCTTCATAAGGTGGATGTGAGAATGGAGGAGAAAATGGGAATGGGGCTCAGAGGAGAAGAAAAAGTGAAAAAAAAAAAGATTAAAAAGAAGGGAAGACCATTGGGGAGGAGGGACGAACAGGAAAGATGGATACAAAGAACTCACCAGCGTTTCACAAACCAAAATCCAAGACCTGTCAGAAGAGCCAGGGCCACTATCACTGCCAAGAGGATCCAGGCCAGGGATTTTTGAGGTGCTGGAGATTCAAGTGGACATCAGGATGTTGTTTAGAACTTAATCTACAGATTACTTATTTTAAAAACTTCTATTCTTTGAATTATATATTTTTCTTCTTTGATAGAGAATTTGTAAGTCCCAATGTTTCCCCCATCCTCATGCTCTGCTAGAAGACATCTGCCCATCTCCAGCTGGGCCCCAGCCCTTTCTCACCCCAGTAGAGGACGAGGTCCTGCCCTCCTAGGCTGCTGTGCTTCACCCTGCAGGCCAGGCCAGCCGCCTCCCCAGCTGCCACATCCAGGGTTGCTTGGAGATACCACGTCCCATCTGCATTGGGCAGGATGTCACCTCTCTGAGTGCCCTGCTGCTCCTGCTCACCCCGCATCCACATCACCCACACGGGCTTTGGGTAGAAGCCAGACACGTGGCACACCAGCAGCAGACGGCCAGGCCCAGGACTGGGACCACTGGACAGCCAGGCCTCAGGCTTCACTGCAAAGGACAGAAAAGACATTTAGACACAGACTGTAACATAGACTTATAAGTTCCAAACTTCCACGTAAGCCTACGAAGACATATTGTTCCCACTTCTGAAATGTCACACATTATCCTCTTTTTATCCTGAATTTGACTTTAAAATAGAAAAATTCTTGGAGTGTTGGGTACAAGACTGACCTTGTCACTGGAGATGAGCCTTCCCTGCATCTAGAAGACCCAAGGTGAAACACAGGCAGGTGTCACTGAGGATCCTATGTAACCTATATATGTTGTCTTGGTCCAGATTGAGCAGTTTGCAGGCTTTCTGGGTCCTTCTTCCACCCTCTGGAGATGGTGACCATGTTTCATTCTGGAAACTCAGGAAATCATCCTCCAATAGCTACATGCAGGAAGTTTATGAAGCCCTTCCCAGAGTGGAGATCACAGCCTGCTGCCATCTGTACGTCAAAGGGATCTGGGGAAGAAGAGTCATGAATTAGAGGAGAAAAGAAAGAAAATGGAGAAAACAGAATGAGTGGAAGCAAAAGACAATAAAAGCAGAAGGGAGTTTGGGGAGTTTATGGGATGGACCCCAGTGTGGTTTGGTCCAAGGTTCACAGAAAGGGAAACTGGTAGGAGCTGGAGGTGGAGGAAGAGATGATAATATGAGGAATCGAGGGAATTGTTCAAAGGTGATAGGGAAGGTGTGGGGGAGAAGGACTTAATATGAGAGAGCTGAGACTCTAACTAACCAGGGTGAATGTATGCATGGTCACTAGGACAGTCTACACAAGGATGACAGAGGAGATTAAATGGGGGAGAAAAAAAAATCGTACTTTAAGAAGTCAACCAAAGAGTGAGGATGTTGAAGATACCTGACTGATTACTGGGAAAAGGGGTGACCACAAGATGCCTCTGGGGGAGATAATAAAACACAGCCCTGCAGGCAATGAAAGAGAAGTTCATAAGTAGCAAAAATGGAAGTTTTTGAAGAATCTGGTTGTTTATCTCACATGCTCAGGGTGTGATTGCAGTTTTTTGCTGAAGAGAGTAGGATAAGTCTCCGAGCAGAGTAGGCTGTTTCCATAAGGAATAAAAGTTCACTGAGATGCTACACCTCTCATCCCTTTATTCTCCCAGCAAGGGAACTGAACTCACCTTTAAACATTAATTTATAAATATAAAATTCCTGATGTTCACTGAAGTATACATGGAAATCCCTTTCCAGATTCACCAACTCCTTGTTACTGAAGTTGCCCCTGGACCAGGGGTACAGGTAAATTATGGCACTAGAGCTGCTGTTCCATCTGTGAGTCTGCAGCTCCCCCAACCAGCCAGAGCTCAGATGTACCCAGGAATGGTTGTGAAAGGATGATGTCTGGATGACATGAAAGGAAACAGGCTCCTCAAACCCTGTGGCAAAAAAATAGATAGAATAGGCAGAAATGAAACATCAGGAGGGAGAGTCTTGGGAAAGTAGGTGCCCCCATGGGAAGACTCAGAATCTGGAAAGTGAAGAGCCACCGTTACCTTAGCTGACACCTGCTGGCCCCCAGGGTCCCATGTTCTATCAACAGCCTCCATGATAGCACAGAGGGCTTGAGTAAGAACATGCAGAATGGGGTCAACATGGTTCTCTCCAAGTATGTGCAGGGGAAACTACCATCACCACACACACACCCATCTGGTCAGATGCCCCAGTTCTTACCAACTTCACTGCAACTGCCTGGGAAGAGAGCAGCTAGGAAGCAGAGTAGCAGAAACAGCATGGCCCTTGCAGATGCTACTTCTTTCTCTCAGAGAAGTTGTCCTTTGATTTCTGTTCTAAATAAACCTACCCCCACAGACCTCTCTTCTGACTTCCTTATTCAACCAAAACACAAAACTTTTCTGCCTGAAACAAACAAAAAAATCTGCTCCCTCCCCAAACCCTGAGCACCTACTCCGTTTCCCCTTCCCCCAGCTATTCTGACTCTTTGCTCAGTCTTTCAACTTCTCTCATTGTTACATCCATCCTGTTCATCTTCCCCTAGTTCAACTGCTATGGAACATGTCTTATGTGGCACTGAAAAGTCCCTTACCACTAGGAACACTTCTTTCATTGCTGGGTATGGAATCCAGGATCTTAAGCTTTTTCTCTTATTGTAATAATTTTGAATTATTCCCCCATGTGTTCTCTTCCCTACCCCACCTCCACTCTACCTCATTCATATCTCTGACATAACTGGTTACTTTATTTCTTTTTGCAAAAGCCCCTATGATTGTCCTCTGAAACAGTATCACCTACTGAGTCTGTGGATCATGTATCCAGGGCTGGCTCGATGGGGCATGCAGCCAATCTAGTAACACATTTAATTCTCTGTGATCACCACCTTGAATTTTATAGTAATTTTTTAAAATTTGGGTTTCATAAGTGAAGTTCAATGAAACTTGCATGGGAGCTCATAGCAGCCTCCCCAGCTTATGAAGGGTTCTTCTTTCCACAACCTCACCTGCATGTGCAGCCTCTTCCACCTGCTCCACATTCTCTGAGGCCTTGGCAACTCAAGATTCTGCCTCTCCACCTCCATCCTGCCACCACTGCATGGTCAGGTCTCATTGCAGGGCAGGCCCCTTCTGCCATCAGCCTCTGCCACTACTCCATGCCTTACAGGCACAAAAGGAGAATGGGACATGCACTTAACAGTGCGTGGGCAGAACCTAGGTGCAGCTATCGGATCCAGAGTCTGCACTGAGTTGGTTTGAACCTGGTCAGGGTGAGCCTCTTGCCCACTCTTGTTCTAAGTACCACATGTATCTCCACATAATTTGGTTCCAATTTCTCAGTGGTTACCCATGTGCCAAGTAATAGGGTGACCATTTGGGGAAAGGGAGATTAACTTCCTCATTAAGTCTAGCAGCAGTAAGGATCATTTGAGAAGCTGGGGCAGCAGGAACAATGCACCCAGTGGGTAACTTGCATGTCATCATGGAGTGAGGCCCCCTGAGGAGCTGAAGAGATCCTGCAATCATCCTGAGAGTATTCCTGTGCCCAAGGGATGCAACATTAGGAAACTAAATAAAAACACAGATGCATAACTTTCTGTAGAAATGAAGAAGTTTTGTATTTTAGCACCTTCAAAATCACTCCCTCCCCTACCTTTTGAGCACAAACCTGCTATGATCTGACTCTTTATGTTTTCCCCAAATTTATATATTGGGATCCTAACCACCAATATGATGGTATTAGGAGTTGGGGCCTTTGGCAGGTGATTAGGTCATGCAGTTTCAACCTCAGAAATGAGATTAGTGCCTTATAAAAGGGACCCCAGAGAGACAAAATTACACTTGCACCATGTGAAGAAATATTCTCAAGGAGATTTTAATGAACCTAAATGCAGGTCCCACTACAAAACAAATCTACTTTGATCTTCAACTGTCCAGACTCCAGAAAAATAATTTCCTAGTGGTTATAAACCGCCCAGTTTAAGGCATGGTGTGATAGCAGCTGAAATGACTAGGAGAAGGCTCCACATTTTCACTTTTCCCTGGATCGGAAAAAATATGTGACTGGTGCTCTTGAGTGTGAGGTGGCAAAAGCAAGGAGAAAACAGTTGGTTTTGGGTAGGAAAGAGAGGGAAGAAAATTAACTAAATAAGGAATGAGGTTCTAGGACCAAAATGTTGTGAGCCGATAAGAGAAACAAATGTTATAACAGATGCAGGAGAAGGAGGAAGAGGGGTGTTTTAGTGAGCATTTTTGCTTCTTTGACCAAAGGACCTTAAAAGAACAATTTTAAGGCAGAAAAGTTTATTTCAGGTCTCACAGTTTAAGAATCCTTAGTCCATAGGTGGCCAACTTCACTACTCAGGGCACAAAGTGAGGCAGGACATGGTGACAGAAGAGTGTGGGAGAGGAAATCAGGTCTGAATGTGGCCACCAAGAAGCAGAGAGGGAGAGAGAGAGAGAGAGCACTCCAGTCATCAAGGCCAAAATATATACCCCAAAGGCACACCCCCAGGAACCCACCTCCCCAGCCACACCTACCAGCCCACAGTTACACTCAGTCCCTGTCTGGTGATTTATGCACTAATTGGGTTAAGGCTGTCATGACCCAGTCATTTCACCTCCAAACCTTCTTGCACTGTCTCACACATGAGCATTTGGGGGACACCTCATACCTAAACCATAACAAGGGAGGCATAAAGGAAGGGGAAGAAGAATTTAAAGTTTATTTTCCCCCAACTGTCCCCTGGCAGAGCGGCTCCTGGTGAGGATGCAGGTAGCAGCTGGTGCTTGGGTCAGAGTCCCACTGAGGATCTGCAGCTCCCCAGTCCACTGCACCCCTGAATGAGCTCTCAGCTCTGGAGGGTGAGAGACAAGGTCTGAGGAGGAGAGAGGAAAGAATTAGACCATTGGGAGCTGCCTGGGGGGTGCTGAGAGCTGGGGGAGCTGAGAGAGAGCAACACTGTAGGAGAAAGTCAAGAGACAAAATAGGTGGGAAGTGACCAAGACCAGAAAATAAGAGAACACCTTTGACAGAGGAGATTTTATACAGATCACTGATAGTGGTGTGCTCCCTGGTCACAGGAAAACATGAGGAAAATCCAAGTGAGTAAGACATATTCCAAATAGAGCTCAGCCAGGAATCTCAGCTATCACAGGGGCATCCAGGATTCTTCCCTTTGTCACAAGCCCCTCCCTCAGGATTCTTCTTCTTGAATCTTTGTGGCTTAGGGAACAAGCATGCTTATGCTCTTCCTAAAATGTCTCATTGTTGCTCCCCTGCACACCACCACATCTCCTGATTTTCTCCTTCCCCACACAGCTTTCCTCCGACCCAGACATGAACTCCTATTTTCACACAGTCTCACTTTGCCATCTGACGGCTCCCACCTCACCAACACCAACCTCAGCTTCCCTCCTGAGAAACCCATGGCCTGTCACCCTTCCTGCCTGTACTGGGCTTCTCCTTTCCCTCCCACACTTCCTCAAGTTTCTCTCTTGCCCTTCTGACTTTCCTACATAGGGCCTGTATTTTTTTCTTTCATAGTAAATTTATTGCAGTAAAAGGACATTCAGCCTGAACTTCATGGTGACCTCCTCAATGGGACACCTGCATTCAATTATCCTGGCCTCAGAGTCCTTGAATGTAAAATGACTAGAAAGAACTGAGTACTAGCTATGACTCTGATGTTCTGTGTGACTTGCTGTCCTCCCATCTCTTCCCATCTGAGTGATCTCTCTCCACCTCTGCTTCTCTCTCCTTTCTTCTCCCTCCTGCTGCTTCACTTACCTTTTATCTCATTCTTCACTTAGCTTCCATCGCAGCTCCCAGGGTCTCATCTCTGTTCTCTTACTCCTATCCATTCAATCTAACCTCTATCCTTCCTCCTTGGCTCCTAGGTTGGTTAAACAGTTTACCTATTGCAAATTAAGCTGCTATGAATGTCTTTTTGGATCTCAATTTATTTCTCAACACAGACCCTCAAAGCTAAGAGGTCCAGAAATAATATATTTTAAGCTCTGAAAGAAAACAGATGCCAACCATGAATTCAATACACAGAAAATTAAGTTTCAGATTTTGAAGACAAAATTAAAGCCTTCCATGATAAACAAAAATTCAAAGAATTCACAACTAGAAATCCTACACTACAGAATATTCTCAACAAAATATTCCATACGTTTGAGGTGAAAAACTATAATAAAGGCACATTCAACCAAATGAGAAACTAAGACAAATCAAAAACCTTAAATAAATCAAAATGATAAGGATTACAAATCACATCTCAATAATAACCATGAATGTTAATGGCCTAAACTAATCAATCAAAAGACATAGACTTACATATTGTATTAAAAAGCAAAACCCAACAATATGCTGCCTTCAAAAGACTTACCTTATGGGCAAAGACATCCACAAGCTAAGGTGAATGGATGGGAATAAACTTATCACTTGTATGGATTGTGTAAACAAGAAGGGGTTTTCATTCTTATCTCAAAAAGACTAGATTTCACACACACATCATCCGAACTTGTACTAATCACTAGTTATATATATAATATAATCATTATTATATTACCATTGACTTTTTAAAGCATTCCCATATGAGAAGAAGTATACAGTTTTTGTTTTTTAGTGTATGAGTTTATTTCACTTAACATATTGTTATTCAGTCCAATTCATTTTGCTGCAAATCACAGGATTTTCAGGCTCAATATTCCAGAGAATTACAGCTTCTGGGACATGAACCCCTTGTTTCTCTTTTGCTAGCAAAGCAATAAAACTTTTTTTTCCTTTTTCTCAAAACTGAGTCCTCCTTATTGGATTGGCATCAGGAACAAGGACCAAGATTTTGATAACAAATTTGGCATCGCAGATGGGACCTGAGAGCAGCCCATATTTCAACTTCTTTGGGCAGGCCTGGGGCTCCAAGGAACCCCACTTCCATGCTGAGGATGAATGGTGGCTGGAGAGCTTGTTGAGGGCCAAGTGCTGGAGAATTATGAGAAGGATGTGTTTGCCTTGAACAAACCAAAGGAGCTATTCCTGTGAATAAAAAGAGGGACTGAGGAATAATCCCAGTAGTTGCTGAAGCTCCTTTTGCTCCAGAAAATTTCTCTTTTCTCCATGCATGGTATATAGACTGCTCAATCAGGGTCCACTTTGAGAAAAAGAAAACTGAATTCAGTAAATTCACAACACCCTTGGCCACCTGATAAGTCCCTTGGTGTACACACCAAGATCCTTGATTTCATACATAAGCTTCCTCTTCATGAGAACATATGGTCTCTCTTTGTCAGGACATCTGCAGTGCCACTGATGTATGAGTCAGAATTAAGTAGGACTTGAGAATCTAGGGATATTTGTTCATTTCTGGTTTAGTCTGGGTTCTCATCTGTTTGTTGGCCTTGGATTCTGGAATTCCCTGTGTTGTTTGTGTTGTTGTTTGTATCTGTTACTGCCCCTTTTAAGACATGAGCAATACTGCCTTGATCTATAAGTAATCTCTTGGGACAGATCTTTTCTTGTCTGTCTTAAAAGTCCCCATATATTTTAAAGATTCCTATCTGCTGGCTGTGGTTTTTGGGGATCCTCCCTTGTTGTCCAACTCTGTGTTCCTTTTTCATAAAATCTTACAATTGGAGTTGACTTGTCAGACATAAAGTAAGTGGAAGAAATTTGTATGTGTATGTCTGTTTGTTTTAAAGGTTCTCCTCTGTCAGCCATGTTTTCAGGGATCCTCTCTGGTTGTCTGCCTCTGTGTTTCTTTTTCTTTTCTTTTTTTTCTTTCTTTCCTTTTGTTGTTGTCTGTTTGTTTGTGTATCTGCTATTGGTTCTTTAAGACACAGGCCATGCTACTTTCATCTTATCAGTAGTCTCACGGGAAGAAAGATCTTTGCTAAATAAGCCACCTATAGGTATAAGTCTGTCTAAGAAAAAGGTGTTTTACCACAACACAATCTGGCCTTTGAATGGTTTTCTGGATCATTATACAATCTTGCAGTTGAAGTAGGTCTGCTGATAGTTAAGTATATGTAAGAAATCCTGTGGGTAGGGGCATTTATGCAGGTGCATGCTAAGGAGAATAAACAGTATAAACTAATTTGGAGTTGCAAAAAGGCACTACCTCTTGTGTGCAAGGATACCAGGACCCCACAAGAAAGACCTTTAAAATGTTTAAATTATTTAAGACCATTGGCACTCACATCTTTGTTTCTCAGTCTGGCCCCAGGCAGCCACAACTCATGTTCTTATGAGTCAATGATCAAGGAACAGGAAGGGTCCCCCCTTTCAATGTTGAACAGGACACCACATTTGGCCAGGGGATATTTATCACTGGGGCAGAAGAATTCTTTCTACTATGGTATCCCATCAAACTAAATGCATGGGGAAAATGTTAAGGTAAATAACTGAACCTAGAAAATAAAAAGACAGAAAATAACTAACTCATGTTTTGTTGGCAGCCTCTGAAAAGGGATCTTCAAGAAAGCCTATAAAAAAGGATGGAAAGCCCACTTCTGCTGGGCCCAGGAAGCCAAGGCAGGAGGATGGGAAGTTCAAAAGCAGCCTCAGCAATATAACAAGGCCCTGAAAAAATCAACAAGATACTTTCTGTGAATAAAATATAAAAATGAACTGGGTATATGATCCTGGGTTTAATTCCTAGTGCCAAATAAATGGGCCTATTCCACTGAATATCAATGTGCCTAGTGTAAGAAAAAGGACCCAAAGGAGGCTATGAGTGCAGTTGATAGGGGGGAACTTACTTAAAGTTTATTGGCATTGTAAAAGTGATAAGGGAGAGATGTCAGGCTCGAAAATATCCTGTGACCCAACCCCTTGAATGCAAACTAGAACAAAATGTGTTTAGGCCCAGTGTATGCTAGAGTATCCAACCTTCTCTTGGGATAAAATTTATTGTATAAATTAAATACATAGATTATATTAATAAAGATTATTTCAGAATATGAATGTAAGAAAGTGTCCAAAACTAGAAATAATAAAAGAAAGTTATAAGTAAGAAAATAATTTTAGTACAGAAAATTAGAAGGTAAAAGAAACGTTTCAGGATGAGAAGGTGTTTTGTCTGGTAAAGTAATATTCTTTTGCTAAAGTCCAAGCAAAAGAGAAGACAAAACTAAGACTGTAAACAAGTTGTGAATGTCTATGTAAGTCACAGAATGTTTGCAGAAGGTACATCTATAATTTTTCGTTCGTAATTAAATTGGTTGCAATTAGTATGGATAGTCAAAGTTATTTGAACTTTAATGTACTGATATAAAACAAAGTCTAAAACATTGATCTGCTCTTATCTATTAAGATAATTTTCTTGTATCTATTAAGTTTTATTACTTAGAAAATCTAAGTCTTAAAAAATTAGGGTTTTTACCTTCTTAAAAGTCCTTTAAATGATTACTTTATAACTTGCTAGATTAATAACTATTATTTTAGGTTCTAAGAATATAGTTGAAACCCTTAATATATGTGACTAGATATAAGTATATATCTGAGAACTATATATATCTAAGTCTTGTCTAAGTATAATGTAAAAGTTTATAAAATGAAAGTTTATCTAGGTTAAGAGTAAGTGCTCTCTTTTATACATTGTATCTGATCCCTCTCTGGGCCCTGCAACTCTGGTAAGTCACCTGACTTGCTTATCAGGGAGATTGAAAGGACCCTAGAGAAAAGGAAGCCAACCAATGCACATTACATAAAGAAATGTCCCAGGGTCATATACCCAGTTCTTCTGTGAAGTGTCTGTTCAGTTCCTTAGTCCTTTTATATTGTTTTATTTGTTGTTAAGTTTTTTGAGTTCTTTATATATCCATGTATGGTCATCAAGACTCTCAGTCCTCCTGGCAGATGGCACTAATTGTAAAGGAAAGCTAAAGGAGAAAAGAAGCTTCACACATGTCCTTAAGAGTGATCTCTGAGGAATATCTGCTGACTCTTAAAAGTAGATAGGAGTAAGGTCAGTTTTTACCAACTTGGTTTTAAACACCTGGCAGGAGAGTAGAGCCTAATTTCAGTCCTACGCAAAAAGGACACTACATTTGAAATACTTAAAGTTATGAAAACAAATCATACAATCAAAGAAAGTGACATTATTAAAACAATAAAATACCAGATATATTTGGAAAGCAAATTTAATCTTAAAATGCCTCTTATTGCTATAATTATATAAAAGCTCAAAAAGTGAATTAAACAAGAAAATGTGAAATAATTTTAAAATATTTCTGAATCAAAAGATCTGAAAATTTCTTCTAAAGCAATACAGAGATAACAGGTATTGAAAATGGAAAAGGCATCAAATGACATAATGTTTAGATAGGTGAGGTAGTCCTGCAACTCTAGAGATTGAGGTAGCAGATTTTCACACTTGAGGGCAGACTGGGCAATTCTGTCTCAAAAGAAATAAAATAAAAATTTATCTCAGTGGTAGAGTGCCCTTGGATGAAACTCCAGTACTAACATAAATAAATAAATAAATAAATAACTTGAAAAAGATTATAACTCTCAATTTAAGTTCAATAAGGATATTATAAAGAGAGCACTATATTACATATTGGTTAGAGGATATATTTTTTAAAAAAAATTTGCCTGAGAATTTTTCAGAATTAATAAAATATGTGTGTCAGGATTGAAAAAAGGCAATTTCTTTCTTTTAGACTTCTGTAATTTTCTTTGTAGAGGTCATTCACCACTTTTGTTAGAATAATTCCCATGTTTTGTTGTTGTTGTTGTTTGTTTGTTTTGGTTTTTTGTTTGTTTTGTTTTGTTGGTTTTATTTTTGGTGGAAGAGAAATTAGGAAAACTAGCCCATTAAGAGTAGCCTCAAAAAAAAAAAAGACTTGTGGATCAGTCTAACAAAAGAGGTGAAAGACCTCTACAATGAAAGCTACAGAATACTAAAGAAATAATTTGAAGAAGACCTTAGAAGATGTAAAGAATTTTCATATTCTAGGAAAGGTAGAATTAATATTGTTAAAATGTTAATAATACCAAAAGGGCTATAAAGATTTGAATGCAATTCCTATTAAAATTTCAATGACATTCTTCATAGAAGTAGAAAAAGCAATCATTAAATTCATTTGGAAAAATAGGAGACAAGTATATCCCAAACAATCCTTAGGAAGAAGAGTGAAGCAGAGGGCATCATAATATCAGAGTTTAAACTATACTACAGAGCCAAAGTAACAAAAATGACCAGGCATGGGTACCAAAACAAACCTGTAGAACAATGGTGCAAAATTAAAGACACAGACACAAAACCATCTAAATATAGTTATCTCATACTATCCAAAGGCACCAAAAACATACATTGGAGAAAAGATAGCCTCTCCAACAAATGGTCCTGGGAACAATGGAAAAAGTTTGTAGCAAAATGAAATTAAACTTCTGTCTCTCACTATGCATAAAATTCAACTCAAAGTGGATCTAAGACTTAGAAACTAGAACAGAGATTCTTCATCTAATACAAGAAAAAGTAGGCCCAAAACTTCACCATTTTGGCTTAGGAACTGACTTCCTTAACAAGACTTATATAGTTCAAGAAGTAAAATCAATAATTGGGATAGGTAGAAACTAAAAAGCTTCTTCTCAGCAAAGGGAATAATCAATAATGAAAAAAGAGAGCCAAGAGAATGAGAGATAATCTTTACCACATGCACCTCAGATACAGCATTAATCTCCAGGATATATAAAGAACTCAAAAAACTTAACAACAAATAAAACAATAAATAAAAGGACTAAGGAACTGAACAGACACTTCACAGAAGAAAAATTATAATCTATCAACAAATATATGAAAAATTTTCAAAATCTCTAGCAATTAGAGAAATGTAAATCAAAATTACTCTAAGATTTTATATCACTCCACTCAGAATGGCAGCTACTAAGAACATAAACAACAATAAGTGTTGTCAAAGATGTCAGGAAAATGGTACACTCATACACTTTTGGTGGGACTACAAATTGTTGCAACCAATATGGAAAGCAGTATGGAGATTCTTCAGAAAACTAGGAATGGAACTATCATTTGATCCAGTTATCCCACTTGTCAGTTTATACCCAAAGAACTTAAAATCAGCGTACTACACTGGGATAGCCACATCAATGTTCATAACAGCTGAATTCACAATAGCCAAGTTATGGAACCAACCTAAGTGCCCATAAACAGATGAATAGATAAAGAAAATGTGATATATCTACATAATAGAATATTTCTCATCCTTAAAGAAGAATGAAATTATGGCATTTGCTGGTAAATGGATGGAGATGGAAACCATCATGCTAAGTAAAATATGCCAGTCCAAAAGAACCAAAGGCTGAATGTTTTTTCCTGACATGTGGATGCTAATTCACAATAAGGGGTTGGGGGTGGCTAGAAAAGCATAGAGGCACTTTTGATTAGACAGAGAAGAGTGAATAAAGGGGAGGGGGCATGAGGATAAAAATATAGAATAAATATGACATTATGACTGTATGTATATATATGATTACACAACCAGTGTAACTGTACATAATGTAAAAGCAGAAGAATGAGAAGTTATACTCCTTTTATGTATGATGTGTCAAAATGCATTCTATTGTCCTGTATAAATAATTAGACCTATTAAAAAAAAGATGAATGAATTAAGAAGGGAATGGATAAAGAAAATGTGATATATATATATATATATATATATATATATACTGTCTCTTATACACATAT
>NW_026004731.1:826619-841138 GCF_001458135.2 Marmota marmota marmota | reverse complement strand
TTATAAGAATGAAATTATGGGATTTACCAATAAATAGATGGAACTGGACTATCATGCTAAGTGAAATAAGCCAATCCCCAAAACCAAATGCCAAATGTTCTTTCTGATATGTGAACGCTGACTCACAATAGGTGGCAAGGTGGTGGAAAAGAGTAGAGGTTCACAAAATTGGACAAGGGATACTGAGGGGAATGGAGGGGGAATGGAATTGGGAAAGACAGTAGAATGAATCAGACATAACATTCCTATTTTCATCTGTGAATACACGATCAGTGTAACTTCATATTTATATTACCGCAAAAATAGGAAGTTATACTCCATGTTTGTATGATATGTCAAAATATATTCTATTGTCAAGTATAAAAATCATTTAAATAAAAATAAATACAAAATTTAGTGTTCTTTATATTTATATTTTTGTAGTTGAGGGCTGTTTGAACAAACTTTTGAATTAGAAAAAGTTAACTGAATGCAAAACAATTTAAATTATTATAAAATCTGAAAAATTTGAACAACACCATATCATTTACACCTATTTTTATCATTCTTATTTATAAAGAATCCATTTTAAGACATGGATGTGAGGTTTACTTAGACATTGTTAGGTTTCAGTTATGAAATGACCCCCAAAAGCTCATGTGTGATAATGCAAGAAGATTGAGAAAGAAAATGATTAGATGGAGGTGTGCACTAAGCATTTGATTAATCCACTGATATGGATTAACTAGGTGCTAACTGTAGGTAGGTATATTGTGACTGTAGGAGGCACTGGCATGTGTCTTTGGGGTTTATATTATCTCCTCGGTGAGCAGAGCTCTCTCTGTGTGTCGCTGTTGCCATGTTCTGAGCTGCTTTCCTCCACCACATCCTTCTGCCATGATAGTCTGTCTCACCTCCATCCCAGAGCAATGAAGTGCACTGTCTATAGACTGAGATTTCTAAGATCATGAGCCAAAATAAACTCTTCTTCTTTAATTGCTCTTCCCAGGTTTTCTAGTCACTGTGATATCAAAGCTAACTAAAACAGAAATATAAATATTTATCATTAACTTTTTTTCTTGTAAATTTTATTCTATTTTAAGTGATGGAGAAGGCATTCCTGCATTTGCTGTCTGACAGTGTCACAGTGTGGGGGATGTGAGGAAGGGCCACACCATCTGGAAACTGGAATGATAAGGAATGTAAAGTGTTTTGTTTATGATACTCATGACCTGGATAACAGGGTATATGTCAATCAATTATAAAAGTACACATTGCCAGAGATTGCAGAAAAATTCCCAGAATGAGACTAAGGATACAATTAAGACATGTCCCAAAGTGTGTTTCAATATCTCTCAGGATACAAGCAATAGTGTTATTTCTCAAGAAATTTATAGGAAAAAGATTGCAAATCAAGGTTCCTGAGAAAAGCTGAACAATTTACACTAAGCCTCACATTCTAAAGCCACAATCTGTGCAACAGCCTAGCTACAGAAAAATAATTGCTGAGCCAACAGTACAAGAACCACTGTATGTAGCTTACTTAATTAAAGGAAGATTATTGTATCCCCCTAAAGAAAATAGGAAAATAAATATACATTCTTCCCACCAACAAACCATCTTTTGCCTTACACAGGAATTCATGATGAGAATGGGAAACACATTGTTAATATTAATGGCAAATGGGTTGAGGGTCAAAGCCTGCCCTTTAGTCAAAGATTACAAAGATATAAGAATTGTTGTGCTTTGACCCAGGATCAAGGAAACTCTTTAAGAAAGCAGTTAAATAGGTCATGAAAAAGGGAAATTACTTTGGAAATTAAAAATCAAATAATGTAGTAGTAGGCTTTTACGTAGACTTTCACTATTTTAAGTGTGTTTTACTGGGATTTTAGTTTAAAAGTAAGAAAGCTTTCCAATAATTATAGGTATGCTTTAAAGTTAAAGATTAATAAAATAATTATAGTTATGCTTTAAAGTTAAAAGTGAATAGTAGGTCAGGAGACATGTAGTCTAATTGCATAGCCTAGCACCTAATGATTGAGGTGAAATGTAAAATCTTAATCATGATTGGCTAAGGTTATAGAAAAATATTTTAAACAATGTACTCAATATCTTAGGTAATCAATACATGTCAGAAAAAATTGCAACTCCTGAAAATCATGTAAGTCAAAGAAGTTTCAGGCTTTGAGGCTATCCATTAACTACCTGAAAAAACACCTGTGTTTTCAGGGGGCAAAATTGTGATGTATGCAGTCAAAGGGGATAAATAAATAATGCCTGTGTGCTTCTGCCCTCTTCAATGCTTTATTTACTCTGATCACTAAAAAAAATTCCACTCTGAAGGGTCTTTTTTTAAAAAAAATATTTTAAAATTGTTGACAGACCTTTATTTTATTATTTTATTTGTATGTGGTGTTGAGAATAGAACCCAGTGCCTCACACATGTAAGGCAACTGCTCCACCACTGAGCCACAACCCCAGACCTATAGGTTCTTAATCAAGTAAACAACAATCCTTAATGCTAGACACTGCAATAGATATTCACAGGAAAAAATCTAGATTAAGTCTAAGCACTGCAAACACACTTAATCAAGACAGGCTAATGACAGACATTCCCTCTGCATGCTCAGTTCAAAGGTCAGATCAAAAGTCTCAAGCCTTAGGCTTTAAGCCTAGCAGATGCACACTTACTCAGACTGTGGTGATCAGGTCTGGCAGGCTTCTCCTGTTGTGGAGTGTACTACTGGTTGAGGAGAGGGTCATATGGAGAAGTTGTGGCTCTCATCAGGGTCTAGATGAGGTGGTAGTGTTTGCGGCCAGGGAGGATCATGCAGAGGATCAGGAAAACCATAACAAATGATGGGATGTCAGGTCTTCATCAATCTCTCTAGCTTGAATGTATTCTTGTTTCAGCTGGCTGAATTAGCTCTATTATTTATACTAAATTTGGGGGCTTTTGACCCCCCTTTCCATCCTTATCAACTACCACTGGATTTCTCCATGACATCATTTACCCTGGGGTCAGCAACCTCTGGTCCTGTGATTTCCACCCTGATCTTCTCCCTTTTCCCTCTTATCAGGCCAGGACAGCCTGCCAAAGGTTTCACTTGTTCAGGGTGGGGGAAGTGACTTGTTTATGTCTGAGGCCACACTGGAGGGTTCCTGCTGAGACTGCAGATTTCAAACTGGAGTTTTTAAAATGGAGTTGCTTAGGCTCAGGCCTAAGTCCATCCTCACAACCTGTAAAAAATGTATAAAAGTAAAGGGCCCTCTAGGGGCAGCAGATCTTTCTGGAGGCTGCTTGTATCTTGCAACAAGTCATCCAGTCTCTGCTTCTTTCACCAATGCCACTCCTCCTTCAGAACCCCTGGATCCCCACTGGGGTTGGACCCCTGCCAAGGTGACTTATTCTAAATATGAAGATTTTCAAAATAAGTAAACATATCAAGTTATGAAAACCATGTGATGAAAATTTGTTAAAATATACTGTGGTATTCTCTGTCAAATCTGCTATGAATTTACAAACACATATGGGTAGTAGTATTCTACCATAAGCTGCTCTCATCTTTGAATACTTTCTTGAATAAACTTAAGTGACAATATTTTTGGAATCTCTTGTGGATCACCAATTTTTCCTCTGTCAGGAGACAAAAGAGCTATTTTACAAAATAGTCTATTTTACTAAAAAAATGTAAAAATAAAAGCCAATTTAAACATACTACAATGAAAATAAATGACTTACAAATATATGCAACATTATGAATTAACTTCACATATTTAATAATTGAGGAAAGCAAATCCCAGAAAAGAACAGACTATATGAGTCCATTTGTCAGAAATGTGGGCAAAAAATATGCTATTAAACATCAAGAGAGTGTTTAACATGCAGAACAGGAACAACTTGGAGATTTGGGGTGATCATAATATTCTGATTCTTCATCTGGGTCTGTATCACAGGGTAATTTATAAAAATTCCATGTGGTGTACATAACTACTAGGTAAACCATTTTGTATGCCTAAATAAAATGTTTGAATTTCCACCAAAAAAAAAGAAAAAACCCAAATCAAACAATAAAACAAAACAAAACAAAAGGCAAATGTTTAAAGGTAGAGTTAATGAGCCTGAAAAATAATTTTAATTTTCCAAAGTGAATAAAGAAAGAAAGAGATCCAGGAAACTCAGAATATAAGACATATGTAAAACAAAGTTACTGTTTGTATATTTATTTCTTAATGGCATTCAATCTATGTCTACTAATACCAATGGTTAAATTCAATTCAAGGAAAAAAATAAAAGAAGATAAAAGGTGAAACACTAGAGAAAATCACATATTAACCAACCACATATATAGCATATCAGAGAAAGTACAGAGAAAAGAATAAGCTTTGCTAAATATGTTTAATTTACATTACCACTGTTTACATGGCCTTATTCACTGTGAGCAACAGAGGTTTGGCTGAAGTAATCAGGCATGTCCACGGGAATGAGAGCACATACCCAGAAAATCTTGGCTGGTTTTTAATCCAGAAAATTATGAAGATGTCAGAAAGGAATAAAGTTGAACCTACATACTAGGTTCATTCTAAACTGCACATATGATACCTTCAGAGTTCAGGTGTCACCTTCTCCTAACTCCTCAGTAGAAAGCTGATGAATACAGGGTGGTGTTCTCTGTTAGCCATTATTTAGTTTCTCATCACTAAAATTAAATACCTGAGATAATTACCTTTCCAAGAAAAAAAAAAAAGATTTATTTGGCTCACAGTCTTAGAGGTTTCAGTCCATAATCAGGCAACCCCATCACTTTGGTTCTATGGCAAGGATTCACATCATGCTGGGAGAACATGGCAGAGCAAAACTACTTGCATCACAACCCAGGGAGCAAAGAGAAGGAGGACAAGGAAGAGGAAGGGCAGATGTCTTGCAATCCCCATCAAAGGCAAGCTTTCAGTGACCTAAGAACTTTGCTTCCTAATGTTTCCACCACCTCCCATTAAACCCACCCTGGGAACCAAACATTTAACACATGAGCCTTTGAGGACCTTCACCATCAAAACTATAGTGTGGCTCCCAGGACCTGATCACCTTCCACTAGGCCTCACCCCCTGAAGATCTACCACTTCTCAATATTGGGGACCAAGATTCCAGCACTTGGTTTTGCAGGACAAGTCACACAAAACCATAGCACTGTAGTGTTCTGTTTCTTGACTTAATTTCAAGAAACCAATCAACTTTGCTGCATTGAAGTTGAATGTATAATTGTACTGTTAATTTTATATATTTGTTTTATGCCTTATCTGTTTTTCTGTTTCACAGTAACATAATTTGAAAAAATAGCACCATCACCACTACTGAAAAAAAGAAAAAAAATAAGTTTGGATCTGTCTTGCACTATAATTTTCTGAGATCTTATTTCTGTTCTTATCTCAAATAGGTCTCTCCTGGTCATGTTTCTCTCATATTCTTGGACATCCAGGATAACATATAGAGGAGTCTTAGCAGTTCCTGTGCTCTTGTTCAAGGTGTTGTATATACTGATATTGCTGAGAAGGTTTGGCTTGACTCCAAATGTACTCTAGAAAATTACTGACATTTGTTTTTACTTATTTTGTAATCTTTACTGGATTTTTGTGCCTGGAATTCTTTCATGCATGATATTCAAGATACTGTTTTCCTAGTAATAAAAAATACATTAATGCCAAGAATATTCCTTTGTATTCTACATCTTTAGCCTCTACAAAAATTTTTCAATGACGTTACAAGCAAAAGCACACAGGGTTCATTTAAAAAAATCAATATTTCAGACATACAGTCTCCTCTAATTCCACTATATATCTGTACAATTTAAGTCAAATTCAGCAGGTATTTCTATGGAACTTGACAACTGAATTATAAAAATATTTAAAAGCAAGGAAGGAATCAAAAATGCCCAAGATGTGCTAGAAAAATACAATATAGGAAAAGTATTCTAAAGATTATCAAGATTTATTATAAATCTAAATAACTGAGACAAAATTTGCATCAACGCAAGTATAAATAAATAAAATAAGTGAAGAAAATAAGGAGTTGAGGCCAGAGAGAAAGAGTGGGGGATATATTGTGTTATTGTGTTTTGGGCCTGTGACTTCTGTGGAAATCTGTGTGGTCATACACTGTGACAGTGGGACCATTGCAGATCTCTACCTTACATTTTCTCCATACTCCTCAGTAGAAAGCTGATGAATACAAGGTGGTGTCTCTGTTAGCCATCATTTAGAAGTTGGTCTTGGCTTTGAGCCAATCTGAGTGGAACAGAAATCATATATATATATATATATGAAGTTAGTTTAGTACTGGATATCAATGCTATAGTTAATTTACTGTCATAAAAAAAGAAAATTTGATGTCAGTAATATGGGCAAATAATGTAGCCTATCACTACTTTTCTCCCCAACACAACTATATTCAGAATGGAGTGATTAAGGAAGGAAGCCAGAGATTAGCAGGGAAGTAACACAATCTATTTAGTACACAAAAACTGAAGGTAGCAACCTCAGCCACTCTGTTTCTCCAACACTCTGTCCCACCTGGGTTGATCAAGACAGACTTCTTATGGGGAAAAAGGATGTAGGAGATCCCCAATGGTCCCCATTGCCACCACAGATGACTGCACAGGAGATTTCCCCAGAACAATAGAGCCCAAACACAATTTGGAGAGTCACCCAGAGTTCACATGATTGTATTTTCACAGAATTTGGACACATATTATACATTTTACAGTTCCCATGATCTAGGCTGTGTGCCATCTTACATTTTCACCCATTACTAGAGTTGGTCCTGCCCTATGACCTAGTAGTCACAGCTATACTTCCAACTTCACCATCATTTCCCTATGACTACAAGAGTGAATACATCACCACAGTCCCAACTGCTTGGAGACAAAGCCAAGCAGAAAGTGCAAGACTTAGGCTTCCAAGCCCAGGTGGTACCAAATGACCAGAGAACAAGTAGCCTTGAAATTAAAGAAAACACACATCCAGGAAAGACTTAGCATGCTCATGGACTAGAGGAATTTATGTTGTTAAAATGTCAATACTGTTCAAAGTAATCTACAGAT
The DNA here is from genome assembly GCF_001458135.2 of Marmota marmota marmota. Taxonomy (NCBI): domain Eukaryota; kingdom Metazoa; phylum Chordata; class Mammalia; order Rodentia; family Sciuridae; genus Marmota; species Marmota marmota. The sequence goes on along the minus strand of NW_026004731.1, from coordinate 834,059 downwards.
GCAATGTCATCCCCACCAAAACACCAATGCCAATTTTCACAGAGTGAGGAAAAGCAGTCCTACAATTCCTATGGAAGCAAAAAACACATCTAAGAGCCAAAGCAATCTTGAACATAAAGAAGAAAGCTGTAAGTATCACATACATGATTTCAGGACACACAACAGAACTGTAGTAACAAAAACAGATTGATATTTGGATAAAAACAGATACCCAGACCACCAAAACAGAGTAGAGATCCCAGGAATAAGCTCACCCAACTTATTCTCAGCAAAGGCCCTTAAAACAAATATTGAAGAAATGATGGTCTCTTCAACTAATAGTGTTGGGGAAAACAGATCTTCACATGTAGAAGGCAGAAACTGCACCCCCATCTGTGACCCTGGAAATACTCAACTCAAAATGGATAAAAGACCTAAATGGATAGAAGACCTGAAATTTCAATCTAGTTCGGAAAACAGGGAAATATCTCAAGACATTGACAGAGACAATTAATTCCTGGATAAAACCCCCAAAATCACAGGAAACAAAAGTAAAAATTGACAAGTGAAATAGCATCAAACTGAAATGCTTCTGTACAGAAAAGGAAGAAATTAACAAAGTGAAGAGACATTGTACAGAATGGGAGAAAATGCTTGTCACCTATGTATCTCACAGAGGGTTAATATCAAGAATACATAGGAAACTGAAATAAAAGAGTAGTCCAATTAAAAATGTTCAAGTAATCTAAAAACACACTTCTCAAACAAATACAGAAGGCCAATAAGTAAACAAAGAAATATTCAATATAATTGGCCATGAGGGAAATGCAAATCAAAAATAGAATGAGATATCATCTCACCCAATTAGAATGACAAGTTGAGTGCAGTGGCACACTCTCTTAATCCCTGACTCAGACAGGCAGAATTCAAGTTCAAGGCCAATCTGGGCAATTTATCAAGGTCATGTCTCAAAATAAAAAAAAGTTAAAATAGCTAGAGATCTAACTCAGTGGTAAAATTCCCCTGGGTTCCATCCCCAGAACCAAATAAATAAATAGTCTACCAGTGCTGGTGAGAATAAGGAACTCCTACACACTGCTGGTGAGAGTGTAAATTAGTACACTCACCATGGAGAACAGTATCAGTATGGATGTTCTTCAAAGAAACTGAAAACAGATCTACACATGATTCATCTATTCCACTTCTATGTGTTCATCCAATGGACAGCAAATCATCATGCCAAAGAGATACCTAGAAACTCATTCTTATGTGATACTATTCACAAAAGCTAAGATATGAACATTGGCATAGGTGTCCATCAAACAGATGGATGGATTTTCAATCCATATATCCACAGTGAAATACTCTTAGAACATAAAGAAAATCCTGTCATTTGCAGCAAAATAAATGGTTCTGGAGGACATTATATTCAATGAAACAAGCAAAGACACTGAAAGATAAGTAGTGCATATTTCCTCTCATATGTGAAAGCTAAAAATTGTCAACCTGAATATAGAATAGTGATTAATAGAAGGTGTGAAGGCAGGGGGAGGTAGATAAAGGAAAGTGAGATTGCATCCTTGCATGCTATATGCATGTGTAGAAATATCATACCAAAACCCATTAATATGCACAGTTAAGCCAGGTATGGTGGCACAAGCCTGTAATTCCAGAGGTTAGGGAGGCTGAGGCATGAGGATCATGAGTTCAAAGCCAGCCTCAGAAATGGTGAAGTACTAAGCAACTCAGTGAGCCCTGTCTCTAAATAAAATACAAAATAGGGCTGAGGATGTGGCTAAGTGGTCAAGTGCCCCTGAGTTCAATCCCCAGTACCAAACAAAAAAAAATGCATTGCCAGGGTCCAGCCCCATTGGGGGATCAGGGGAACTGAAGGAGGAGTGACGTAGGCAAAAGGAGAAGAATCGGGGAATGGTTTGCAAGTTACAAGCAGCCTCCAGAAAAAATCTGCTGCCCCTAGAGGGGCCTGTATTTTTATATCTTATTTACAGGTGTTTTTTCAGGTAGTTAATGGATACCCTCAAAGCCCAAAAAAGAAAACTAAAAGAAAAAAGTAGTCCAATTAAAAATGTTCAAGTATTCTAACATGATTTTCAAGAGTGACAATCTTTTCTAACATATATTGATTACCTAAGATATTGAGCACATTTTTAAAAATATTTTTCTATAACCTTAACCAATCATGATTGAGCTCTTAAATTTTGTGCCTCAAATTCATTCATACATGGTGTTAAAGATATTGTTTTCCTAGTAATAAAAAACATAAATACCAGGAATATTCCTTTGTATTCTACACCTTTAGCCTCTAAAAAATCACTAGGAGTTAGGCTACACAACTAGATTACATGTCTCCATACCTATTGTTAACAACAACTTTAAAGCATACCTATAATTATTTTATTAATCTTAACTTTAAAGCATGCCTATGATTATGGGAATGCTTTCTTCCTTCTAAACTAAAATCCCAGTAAAACACACTTATAATAGTGAAAGTCTATTACTTAGAAGCTTACTACTCTGATGTACCTCTAAAATATATCTATGTTAATTTTACCTTATTTTATTTTTAATTTCCAAGGTAATTTCCTTTTTTATATGACCTATTTAACTGCTTTCTTACAGAGTTTCCTTGATCCTTGGTCAAAGCACACCAATTCTTATGTCTTTGTAATCTTTAACTAAAGGCCAGGCTCTGCACCTCAACTCATTTGTCATTAATATTAACTATGTGTTTCCCATTCTCATCATGAATTCCTGTGTAAGGCAAAGGAGGGTCTGTTTTTGGGGGGAGTGTATGTTGCACAGGTTGTGGCTTTAGAATGGGGGACTTAGTATAAATTATTAAGCTTTTCTCAGGAACCTTGATTTGCAATCTTTTCCCCGTTAATCTCTTCTGAAAAAACAAACAACAACAACAAAAAAACTATTGTTTGTATCCTGAGAGATATTGAAACACACCTTATGGCATGACTTAATTGCATTCTTAGTCTCATTCTGGGAATTTTCCTGAAATCTCAGGCAACACATACTTTTATTATTGATGAACATATGCCCTATTATCTATAATATCATAAACAAAACACTTAACATTCCCCACTGTTTTGGTTTCCAGAGGTTGCCTCAGCAACCCCCACACTGTGACTCTGTCAGACAGCATGTGCAGAAAAGCCTTCACCAATGTACAGTTACTATGTGTTAAAAAGGAAAAATAAAATGTAAAATAAAAATTTAAAAAAAAAAATACACATTATCTCTGACCCAGCAGTCCCAGTTCTATGTGTATTTCCAAGTGAAACAAGTGCTTATGTTTATACAAACATGCACAAATAGGTGATCCCAGCTATTTGGATGGCTGAGGCAGGATGATCACAAGTTTCTGGACACAATGAGAAACTTAGCAAAACCATAATTCAAAATAAAATTTATAAATAGTTGAGGATGTAACTCACAGGTAGAGTGTCCCTGGGTAAAATCTTCAGCACCACCAAAAATAAAGAAAAGATATTTACAAAAATTCTAAAAGCAGTATTTTTCAAAATACCAAAAGTCTAGCAACTATAAAAAGTCCATTTACAACAGAATGGAAAAAAGTATTTCATAGTCATATGGTATAATACTACACAGCGAGGAAAAAGATTGAACTACTGCTACATGGAACAACATGAATAAATGTCACAAAATAATATTCAGTGGAAAAAAAAGACAAACATATTATAATACTTACCATTAAGGTTTTTGAATATGAGATTCAAAAAAATGGAATCAAAACTAATCTAGGGTGGTAGAGATAAGAATATTGGTTGCCTTTAAGAGGTTACTGATTGGAAAAAGAAGCACTGAACTTCTGAGAGCTAAACATAGTAGTGGGTCATGCTTGGATTTGTTTTCAATTCACATCCTAAAACAGAAAAGAAGACAAAACCCAAGTAGTCTATACCAGCATTGCGAGCTTTAAAGATAAAACTTTATTTTGGGACATGATAACAGGTAGCAGGAGGGGACTTTAGGAGGGTAAGACAGGAAGGAGGGGAAGGTCAATACATGATGTTATCAGGCTGGTCACTGCTACAAAAAACTGGGATCTGATCTTGCTGAGGGCTTCTAATTTCTCCATACTGATTTGTCTCTGAAATATCTACCTGAGAAATGAGAAGAGTGCATATTCATGACCTCTGATCCACTAATTGTCAAGGATTGTCCATGGGGTGTTACACCCCAACCCTTGCAGTTCTGACCATTGACAAATGCTAAGTAGCTTCTCTCAGGTGTCCCAACCACATTGCAGGAAAAGTCTTGGGGCAAAGGTAAGAGGGTGTGCAATACAGCTGAAGTGAGCCTGTCATAGTTGCTTCAGCAAAGATAGTGAGTCTGTTACTATCAGGTTATGTTGTCACACAAGTACACAAAATTAAAAAAAATCAATCTTTTTGTTTTTCCTAAGAAAGCCTCAATATTCAACAGCCTCACAGCCTGGATTAACTGTGTAGCTCTCTATGCTACCTAGTGGTGAAATATAAACTTTCATAAGCATCAGTAGGTGTTCAAAAAGAAATTTTCTTTTTCACTCTGTTCCAAACTGACATTCTGGTGCCTGCTGTAGAATTCTCACCTGCAATGACAGCTGTTTGTTTATTAGGACAATTTTCTTAACCCACTACTTTAAGATGAACAGGGAAAATCCATTTGGTACTTTTAAGTAAACCACATTGGTGTGGGGAGCTTTGTAGATGAAACTTTGCTGTGAATGTAGGACTTTATCTGCCTTTGGGCTACTTCCCCCATATTTTTTTTACAGTTATGATCAGCATTAAATAATATCTGCACACTGCATTGTAATCTAAATAAGCCTAACTCTTTTTTTGGAAATATTCTCAGGGAACATGTTTGCCATACAAATAATAAAAGATAAATGTGTGATGAATTGAGGAAAGACAAGTGAATGTAGGAATAAATTTTTCAGGAGGAAATGCATGTGCTGGAACATTCATCAGGTCTCTCTAGATGTTCCCCTTCCCCTGGGTTCCCTCCTCTCAGCTGCTGGAATAAAATAAGACTAACTCCTTATTCCAAGTTCACCTCAAGTAAGTTCTTCCAGGAAGCTAAGAAAAAAAATGAAACAATAAAAATAATAAATTGCCAAACCCAAATTTTCAAGCTCAGAACACAGTGATGATCTTGTTTTTCTTCTAATACTTTATAATCAATATGCACCTGCTGCATAATAAGTGTATAGCAGGTACCTAAGAACTGTTTGTTTCATCAGTTTATGGATTTTTAGGTAACTGAAGTCTGGTTGTGAATGTATTAACTCTCACTGTCAGTTGAGGTCATTAGTCAATCCTTATTAGTCAAAATTTCTGAATTTCCCATTTGTCTACCTGTGGAAACTTTTATAACCCCAAACTAAATACTCACAGCACTTTTGCAGTCATTCATAAATATGTACAGACTGGTGCAAAATGGGAGTCAAATGAAGAACACATTCCCTATGAAAGTAAAAAAAAAAAAAAAAGTGATGCTCTGTCTTCAGGTTTCCCTTCTCACTGCAGGATGAGCATCCTGTGTGGCCTAGTGAGTGCCATGGTTTTCACACTTTGAGCTCTTTGTTACTGACATTATCAATTTAAATGGTCCCAAACATATCTCCACAGTGCTATCCAATGTCCTTAAACTGAAAAATGTTGTGATGTGTATTACACAGGAAGAAGGTGTTTTAGATCAGCTTTGTTATAGTTATAATGCTGTTGGCTGTGAGTTCAGTGTTAATGAACAATACAATGCACTAAAAAAAAGAAAGATAAAATTTGATGAGTATTAGGTGAAGTTACATTGTAAAGTAACACCTATAATTCTATGATAAAGCTAAGACAAACAACAAAATTTGGGGTTTCTTGAGATGACAACTGATATTTTTACATATGGTAGACAATATTCTTGGAAGGTTAAAAGCCAAGAAAATTTGTGATCACATTATTCAGGGTCAGGAAATTGTTAAACACTTCTCAGAAACTGTTTTGTTCAAAGAAATATGACATACAATGAATTACTTTTAAATATATATTAAATAAGATTTTTAAACAAAATACACAAAAACAAGTTTATGTATTCATCAGGTAGCAAAAAAATACTGTGAACAGAAACTCAAATGTACCTAACCCTCTATTTACCCTGAGAGCATGGCTTGGTGTTCACTAACAGTGTTTGCAGTAGCAACTGTAGAGAATATATCTCCTGAGAATGCACATCACCCACCTGGACCTATTTCAGTCCTCAAGTGCAGCACTTTGGCTTCTCATTTTTGATTCCCTCCTCAGTGATGCACTTAGGCTATTTTTCAGGTATCACCACAATGATGTGTCTCTCAACCTTTAATGTATCTGTGAATCTTCTGATGATATTGTTCAAATGAAAACTGGAATTCAGTAAGTCTGAGACCAGGCCACAGAGTCTACATTTCTACCAAACTCCCATGTAATGAATCTTCTGCTTGACCATAAACCACACTGAATAAGGAGGACCTTCATCCTTCCCCACTTTTTTGGTTTAGAGCCTTGGAACAATGGTTTTATGCTAATATTTCCCTAAAATTAAATAACAGAATTGGTAAGAGGCAAAACTATGTTTCTCCTCAGAGACTCAGAAAAAAATATAAAACTAGGAAAACATGAAGTCTCCTGGAAAAGCAAGAAGAAACAGGAGGAGATCCAACATGGCGGCGTGTGCGAAGAGATCAAGTCTCTGACCTCTTCAGCTGCGCGGGCATAGGGAGTCTTAAACCATCTAAATGCTGTTTGCTCATGATCACTAGGCATTGCTGAGCTAACATGGATCTGGGGCAAACAGTCTGCGCCTCTCAGAACACACACCGAGCCCGGATCGGCTGAATTCAGGCTACCATTTGCCTGCGTCTTACAGACAAACCGCTGTGACTCAGCACTAAAGGATCCCACTGAAACAACTGGTAGGCCCTTCTGAACCTGTGGAGGTTAATACCAACCGAGCCTTCATAGGTAGTGGCCACAGGATTGAGACGGGGCTTGGGAGAGCCGGTCAGGACCCACCCATTGCATCGGTCACCCAGCAAAGGGAATGAACTGTTGCCATTTGCTTGGGATACCACCATGGCAGAGAACTGACATCACCAGAATGCGGCAGAGGAGATAACCTCATTGAAACTGGCAGCGGCAGGTGTGTAACCCCCTAGCCTTCCCTCCCCACACAGCAGGGAAACCTCAAGGGCCCCTCCCAGTTCTCCCGTGAGTGTGATAGTCAGACCGAGTGAATCTGGAGCGGCCGGCGCTGGACCCGCGGCGTGGGACCCCGGGCTTCTGCTCCCACCAGCGCTGAAAACTGAGGTCTCTTGTACCAGCTTCCGGGGGCGTGGCTACCAGAGGGCAAGCAAAATATGCTGAGGGTTCTCAGCCCCAAGCTCCACAACCTTAG
>NW_026004731.1:824341-826099 GCF_001458135.2 Marmota marmota marmota | reverse complement strand
GCACAGTGATTGGTTCCCGCCTATTGAGAGGAGAAGCTTGGCCGGGTGGGCACAGCTCCACCTACTGGAAGAGAAGTTAATCAAAGTCTAAGATTGCATTTTTAATTTTTTTTAATTTGAGTTTTTTTTTTCATTTTTATTTTTTTTATTTTTTATTTTTTTATTTTTATTATTATTTTTAATTTTTAATTTTTTTGATTATTTTTTTAAATTTTTCTTTTTTTATTTTCTATTTTTCCTTTTGTCTTTTCATTTCTTTTCAAGTTCCTTATTCCCCTTTCCTCGAATTCTACCTGTTTACTCTCATTCTCTTTAGTGACTTCTTCCCTTCCCCTCTAATACCTTTCCTCCCTAGCATCATGACGCTGTTTATGTGAAATTTACTAAATATCAATAGGTCAATGTTCCGAGGTGTTATATAGTGCTACCAAGTCCCTAGCTACCCCCAAATACTCCAGATCATTCTCCTGTTAACATCCCTCATCAGTACAGCAACCCTCCAAGGTTGCCAAGAGATACCAACCTCAATACCATCACATCATTTGACTTAAATATAAATCCCAAGACGAAACCACAGACCGCTATATGCCATCAGAATCTGTACACAGTTTAGGAAACGAATGAATCTGCATTAAAGTGCAACAAAACTCATCATCTCTAGTCAGAGTCTCCCATCAAAAAAGAGAGACCCCAGAGATGCACAAAACCAAATAAATTTATAGGAGTAAACAGTAACTCAGCAGTCAAACAGAACAAGAAGTAACATGAGCAGCATGAAAAATCAAGGAAGAAAAGGAGTACAAACAATGCCGGACAGCCTAAATACTCAGGAGGACCTCAAGGCATCAGAAAAATGGTCAAATAAAGAACTCAAGGAATACCTTATACAGATGGAATGGAATCTTAAAGAGGATATGAGACAGCAAATTCAAACAGTGAAAGAACACATTGAAAATGAATTACATAAACAGATAAAAGAAGCAAATAAGCATCTTTATCAGGAGATAGAGATTATAAAAAAATCAAACAATAATTCTAGATATGAAGGAAACTATAAACCAAATTAAAAACTCAAATGAGAATATCACTAACAGAGTGGAGCAAGTAGAAGCCAGAATGTCAGATAATGAAGACAAAATATATCAACTTGAAAAGAATCTAGACAACTCAGAAAGGCTGGTAAAAAATCATGAGAAAAACATCCAAGAGGTATGGGATAACATAAAAAAACAAACTTGAGAGTCATTGGGATAGATTAAGGTATAGAGATTCAAACCAAGGGAATGAGCAACCTGCTGAATGAAATAATTATAGAAAACTTTCCAGAAATAAAAAAGGAAATGGATGTACAAATTGTAGATGCATACAGGACACCGAGCATACAAAATCACAGTAGACCAACTCCAAGACACATTGTTATGAAGATATCCAATATACAGAACAAAGAGAAAATATTAAAAGCTACAAGAGAAAGGAGGCAGACTACATTCAGGGGTAAACCAATAAAGTTAACAAAGGATTTTTCATCACAGATGCTAAAAGCGAGAAGATCCTGGAACAATGTATTTCAAACACTGAAAGACAATGGATGCCAACCAAGACATTTGTATCCAGCAAAATTAAGCTTCAGGTATGACAATGAAATAAAAATCTTTCATGATAAACAAAAGTTAAAAGAATTTGCAGCCAAAAAACCAGCACTGCAAAGCATCTTGAGCAAAACACTACATGAGGAAGAAATGAAAAACAATAACCAAA
>NW_026004731.1:788999-816044 GCF_001458135.2 Marmota marmota marmota | reverse complement strand
ACAGTAGAGGGGGTAGAGAGAAGAGGGGAGGGGAGGGGAAGGGAGTGGGGATAGTAGAGGATAGGAAAGGCAGTAGAATACAACAGACACTAGTATGGCAATATGTAAATCAATGGATGTGTAACCGATGTGATTCTGCAATATGTATACGGGGTAAAAATGGGAGTTCATAATCGGCTTGAATCAAATGTATGAAATATGATATGTAAAGAGCTTTGTAATGTTTTGAATAACTAATAATAAAAAAGAAAAAAGAAGAAGAAACAAGAAGAACATCAAATATCTCAACTACAACAAAGCTGTAAGGAAGACAGAGAATTTAAAAATAAATAAACAAACAAAGACAAACCCTATGTAATACAACACAGGTTTTATTGAGAACATGTTATATTCAGGCAAGGCATTTCACCAGGGATACAGATACTCAAAAAAATATGTGCTTTTCTCTCAAGCTTTTAAAAATTTAAAAGAAATGAACCTACACACCCACCATGGATGCTAGGCAGTAAGGGGTACAGTTGAAATCTGGGGAAGCACAACTGGAAGAGAGATGGCTTCCCACTGTGGATCAAGGAAGGACCCCTGAAGGATGTGACATCTGAAATGCATCTGATGATCCATTACATCCAACCAGGCTGAGACTGCTAACATCCTGTTCCATTCAGAGTTGAAGCCACAGAAGCCAGGTCAGAACAACAAATCCTGTAAGATTACATTGAGAATATATTGGTAAATGATCATGGAGGAGAAATGAATTGCAAAGTTTTAACAAGGAGAGTTGAAGTGATGTCATCACCTTGTGGTTTTCAGGTGTAAACTGGACACCTGTGTAGCTGGGTCCACACTTCAGAGGGCCAGAACTGCAGGAAGCTTCATAGTGTGTCCTAAGTGAATAAAAAAATAACAGACCTTAATAAGGTGGAGGTGAGAATGGAGGTGAAAAAAGAAATGGGGCTGAGAGGAGAAGAAAAAGTCAAAAAAGAAGGGAAGACCATTGGGGAGGAGGGATGAACAGAATAGATGGATACAAAGAACTCACCAGCATTTCCTAAACCAAAATCCAAGACCTGTCAGAAGAGCCAGGGCCACTATCACAGCCAAGAGGATCAAGCCCAGGGCACTCTGAGGTGCTGCAGATTCAAGTAGATACCAGGATGATGTTTTAATCTGCATCAATAGAGCCCTTATTTTAAATTAAACCATTCTTTGAATCACATATTTTTCTTCTTTTTGGGTCTGGAATTTGTCAATCCCAATTTTTTACCTGGTCCTCATGCTCTCCTAGAAGATATCCCCCCATCTCCAGCCTGGGTCCCACTCTTACCACCCCAGTGGAGGACGAGGTCCTGCCCTCCTAGGCTGCTGTGCTTCACCTTGCAGGCCAGGCCAGCTGCCTCCCCAGCTGTCACATCCAGGGTTGCTTGGAGATACCACGTCCCATCTGCATTGGGCAGGATGTCACCTCTCTGAGTGCCCAGCTGCTCCTGCTCACCTCGCATCCACATCACCCACACGGGCTTAGGGTAGAAGCCAGACACATGGCACACCAGCAGCAGACGGCCAGGCCCAGGACTGGGGCCACTGGACAGCCAGGCTTCAGTCTTCACTGCAAACACCAGGAAAGACATCCAGACAGAGACTCTAACATAGATTTGGAAATTTAGAACTCCCCATAAGTCTACAGAGACACATGTTTCCCACTCTGGAAATGTCACACATTATCCTTTTCTCTTTTTATCCTAAATTTAACTTTAAAATTGAAAAATTCTTGCCGATTGGGTACAAGACTGACCTTGTCGCTGGAGATGAGCCTTCCCTGCATCAAGAAGACCCAAGGTGAAACGCGGGCAGGTGTTACTGAGGAGCCTATGTAACCTATGTGTGAAGGCTTCATTGAAATTGAGTAGATTGCAGGCTTTCTGGGTCTTTCTTCCATTCATGAGAGAGGATGAACATGTTTCATTCTGGAAGCTTATGAAATAATATCCTTGAATAGCTACCTGCATGAAGCCTAGGAAGCCCTTCCCAGAGTGCACTTCACAGCCTGCTGTCACCTGTAGATCAAAGGTATCTGGGGAAGAAGAGGAGAAAAGAGAGAAAATTGAATGAGTGGAAGGAAAGACAATAGAAGCAGAAGGGAGTTTGGGAGTTTAAGAGAAAGAACCAAAGTGTGGTTTGATCAGAGGTTCACACAAAGGCCACTGGTTGGAGCTAGAGGTGGAGGAAAAGATGATATCAGGAGGGGAGGGAATTGTTTGAAAGTGATAGTGATGGTATGGGGGAGAAAGGCCTTAATGTGAGAGAGCTGAGACTCTAACAAACCTGGGAGAATGTATCCATGGTCACTCTGACAGTTTAGACAGGAATAACTGAGGAGAATAAATGGGAGAGAAAATCACACTTTAAGGAGTCAACCAATGAGTGAGGAAGCTGAAGGTACCTGATTGAAGACTGGGGAAAAGGGTGGCCACACGATGCCTCTGAGGAGAGTTAGTAAAACTCAGCCCTGCAGCCAATGAGAGAGCATTCAAAAGTGGCAAAAACTGAAGTCTTTGAAGAATCTGGTTGTGTTTATCACACGTGCCCAGAGTGTGATTGCAGATTTATACTGAAGAGAGTGAAGTAAGATTCATAGCAGACAAGGCTGTTTCCCTAAGGAATAAAAGTTCACTGAGATGCCCCACCCTCATCCTTTTATTCTCCCCAACAGGGGAAGTGAACGCACCTTTAAACATTAATTAGTCACTAGTATGGCAATATGTAAATCAATGGATGTGTAATTGATGTGATTCTGCAATCTGTATATGGGCTAAAAATGGGAGTTCATAACCCACTTGAAGCAAAGTGTGAAAGATGATATATCAAGAACTATGTAATGTTTTGAACAACCAACAATAAAAAAAAATTTTAAAAAAAATAAATAAAAAAAAAAAGAAAAATGTAAAATTCCTGATGTTCAATGAAATATAACTGGAACAACCTTTCCAGATCCATCAACTCCTTGTTACTGAAGTTGGCCCTGGAACAGGGACACAGGTAAATGATGGCACCAGACCTGATGTTCCATCTGTGAGTCTGCAGCTCACCCAACCAGCCTGAGCCCAGATGTACCCAGGAATGATTGCGAAATGATGTTGTTTGGATGACATGAAAGGCGACAGGCTTCTCAAACCCTGTAGCAAAATAATAGATACAATAGGCAGAAATGAAACATTGGAAGGAAAAGACTTGGGAAAGTAGGTGCCCTGGTAGGAAGACTCAGAATCTGGAAAAGTGGAGAGCCACAGTTACCTTAGCTGACAACTGCTGGCCCCCAGGGTCCCATGCTCTACCAACATCCTCCATGAGAGCACAGAGGGCTTGAGTAAAAACACACAGAATGGGGCCAGGGTGGCATTTGTTCTCTTCAGGTGTGTACAGGGTAAACTATCATTAACAAACACACACACACACTCACACACAACTGGTCAGTTGCCCCAGTTCTTACCACTATCACCTCCTAGGAAGAGAGCAGCTAGCAAGGGAAGTATCAGAAATAGCATGGCCCTTGCAGATGCTACTTCTTTCTCCCAGAGAAGTTGGCCTTTGATTTCTGTTCTAAATAAGCCTACCCCTGTTGGAATAACTTTCAGTTTACAGCTAGCAGCTAGCAGCTATGAGCAGCTTGGAGTGGTTGATGAATCTACACTCATTCAGGCCTGATAGGAATGCCTTCAGAATGGGATGCTCTACTCTCGTGAGCCGTTAGTGAAACCACATCCTTAGCACTTGTGGTTAGCATTGCCAAACTGCCAGGCTAGGAAACTTATAGCCAGGAGCTTCGACATGGAACTTCTAACATAGAATCCCCTCCCCTAGGGACAAAGACCCTTCCTGATGAGAGCAATATTTAGAGCATCCTTATAGTGTGGTTACATTAGGCATAAGATGATTTGCTTATGGATACTATCTTGTTCATGTATTGATGGGCATGGCCCACTCAAACCCTATAACAATTGTATGCATTACAAAAATAAACTGAGCTACTGGACAATGACCTGAGGTGGGTCTCCAGCCAGTTCTCTCACCAGATCCTGGAGTGTGTGTGTTGATTCTGTGTCTCTACCCCCTTCCCCACCCCCTCCCACGACAAAGTAGCAAGAAACTAATTGACCAGAACCACAGCAGATTTCTGTTCTAAATAAACCTACACCCACAGACCTCTCTTCTGACTTGCTTATTCAACCAAAACACAAAACTTTTCTGTGTGAAACAAAGACAATCTGCTCCCTCCAAAAACCCTGAGCACCTACTCAGTTTCCCCTTCCCCCAACTATTCTGACTCTCTGCCCAGTCTTCCAACTTCTCTCACTGTCACAAACTTCCATCCTGGTCATCTTCCCCTATTTCAACTGCTATAGAACAAGTCTTCTGTGGCATTAAAAAGTACTTTATGAAAATTGACTTTTCTTTTATTGCTGGGTATGGAACCCAGGATCTTAAGCATTTTCTCTTATTGTAATAATTCTGAATTATTCCCCCATGTGTTCTCTTCCCCCATGTGTCCTCTTCCCTGCCCCACCCCCACTCCACCTCATTCATATCTCTGACATCACCACTTACTTTATTTCCTTTTTCAGAAGCCCCTATGATTGTCCTTTGAAACAGTGTCACCTACTGAGTCTATGGATTATGTATCTAGGACTGGCTCTGTGAGGCATGCAGCCACTCCAGTAATACACTCAAAATTCCATGATTATCACCTTGAATTTCATAGTAATTTTATTGAATTGGTGTTTCATAAGTGAAGTTCAATGAAACTTACATGAGAACTCCTAGCTGCCTCCCCTGCTTATGAAGGGTTCTTCCCCCTACAACCTCACCTGCGTGCTCAGCACTCCTCCACCTGCTTCCCATTCTCTGAGACCTTGGCAACTCTATAATCTGCCTCTCCACCTCCAACCTGCCACCACTGCACTGACCATGTCTCACTGAAGGCCCGTTCTGTCATCAGCCCCTGTCACTATCTCATGCCTTGCAGGCACAAAGGGAGAATGGGACATACACCCAACAGTGTGTGGGCCAAATATAGGTGCAGCTGTCTCATCCAATGTACCAAGTTGCTTTGTAACTGGTTACAGTGAGCCTCTTGTCTGTCCCAAGTTGCTTTGTAAGTGGTCACAATGAGCCTTTTGCTCACTATTATTCCAAGAACCACATGCATCTCCACATAATTTGGTTCCAATTTCTCAGTGGTTACCCATGTGCCAAGTGTTGGAGTAACCATTGAGGAAAGGGAGATTAACTTCCCCCTTCAGTCCAGCAAAGGCAAAGATCATTCGAACATCTAGGACAGCAGGAACCAGGCAGCCACTAGGTAGCTTGCATGAAGTCATGGAGTGGAATCCCCAGGTGCCTAAGAGTTTCTACAATCATCCTGTGAGTATCCCTGTGCTCAAGAATTTCAACATTAGGAAACTAAATAGAAGCTCAGAGACATAAGCTTCCATGGAAATAAAACAGTTGTGTATGTTATTACATTTAAGAGCATACCCTGGAAGAGTATTTTGAACACAAACCTGCTATGACCTGAATCTGTATGTCTTCTGTAAATTCATATACTGAAATCCTAACCACCCAAGTGATGATATTAGGAGGTGGAGCCTTTGATGAGTGATTAGGTCATGTTGTTTCACCCCTCAGAAATGAGATCAGTGTCTTATTTATACAAGGGACCCCAGAGAGATCGAATAACCCTTCCACCATATGTAGACATTCTGAAAGTGCCTTTGATGAATTAACATTTAGGTCCAACTACAAACCAATTGTACCTTGATCTTGAACTGTCCAGACTCCAGAAATGTAAAACATAATTTTTTTAGTGGTTATAAATTGCCCAGTCTATAGCATGCTGTAATAGCAGCTAGAATGGCTAAGAAAAGGCTTCACATTTTCATTTTTCCCTGGATCGCACAAAATATATGACTGCTGCTCTTGGGTATGGGGTGTGGAAAGCAAGAAGAAGATAGTTAGTTTTGGATAGGAAAGAAAGGGAAGGAAATTAACTAAATAATGAATGAGGTTTTAGGACCAAAATGTTGTGAACTGATAAGAGAAACTGAAGATATAATAATGCAGGAGAAGAAGAAAGAGGGGTAGGTTCTTTGAGAGTGTTTTTGCTTCTGTAAGCAAAGGACCTGACAAGAACAATTTTAAGAAGAAAAAGTTTATTTTGGGTCTCACATTTTCAGAGTTCTTCATTCATAGATGGCCAACTTCACTTTCCAAGGGCCAAGGTGAGGCAAGACCTCATGACAGAAGAATGTGATAGAGGAAAGCAGGTCTGAACATGGCCAGCAAGAAGAAAAAGGAGAGAGAGCTTCACTCATCAAGGACAAAATATATACCCCAAGCCATGCCCCCAGGAATCCACCTCCCTAGCCACACGTACCAGCCCACAGCTACCACTCAATTAGTTCCTATCTGGTGATTTATGCGCTGATTGGGTTAAGGCTCTTAAGACCCAGTCATTTTGCCTCCAAACTTTCTTGCACTGTCTCACAAGTGAGCATTTAGGGGGTCACCTCATACCTAAACCATAACAAGGGAAGCCTAAAAGAAGTGGAAGAAGAATTCAAAGTTTCCTCCCCTCAACTTTCCCCTGGCATAGTTGCTCCTGATGAGGAAGCAGGTAGCAGCTTGTGCTTGGGTCAGAGTCCCACTGAGGATCTGCAGCTCCCCAGTCCACTGCACCCCTGAGTGAGGTCTCAGCTTTGGAGGGTGAAAGACAAGGTCTGAGGAGGAGAGAGGAAAGGATGGAGACCATTGGGAGCTGCCTGGGGGATACCGAGAGCTGAGGCAGCTGAGAGAGAGCAAGACTGTAGGAGAAAGTCAAGAGATAAAATAGGTGGGAAGTAACCAGTATGAGAAAAAAAGAGAAAATCTTTGACAGAGGAGATGGTTATATAGATCACTGATAGTTTGTGCTCCCTGGTGACAGGAAAACATGAGGAAAATCACTGAGAAAGATGTATGCCAAATAGAACTCAGCAAGGTAGGGTTTTCACCTATCTCAGGGGCATCTAGGATTCTCTCCTTTGTCACAAGCCCTTCCCTCAGGATTCTTCTTCTTGAATAAATATGGAACAATATGCTTATGTTCTTCCTAAATTGTCTAATTATTGCTCCCCTGCACACCACTACAACTCTTGATTTTCTCCTTCCCCACACAGCTTTCCTCACACCCAGACATAAACTTCCCTCCCCATACAATCTCACTTTGCCATCTGACTGCTCCCACCTCACCAACACAAATCTCAGCTTCCCTCCCTAAGAAACTAATGGCCTGTCACCCTTCCTGCCTGTAATGGGCTTCCCCTTTCCCCTCCCACACTTCCTCAAGTTTCTCTCTTGTCCTTCTGACTTCCCTACATAGGGCCTTTTTTTTCTTTAACAGCAAATGTCTTGCAGTAAAAGGACTTTCAGCCTGAGATTCATGGTGATCTCCTGAATGGAACACCTGCATTGAATTATCCTGGTCTCAGTGTCTGTGAATGTAAAATGACTAGAAAGAACTGAATATTAGCTATTATCCCTTGTGACTCTGGTGTTCTGTGTGACTTGCTGTCCTCCCATCTCTTCCCATCTGAGTGTTGTCTCTCCCCCTTCTGTCTCTCTCCCCTTTCTTCTCCCTCCTGTTTCTTCACTTACCTTTTATCTCATTCTTCACTTAGCTTCCATCTCAGCTTCCAGGGTCTCATCTCTGTTCTCTTACTCCTATCCATTCATTCTAACCTCAATCCTTCCTCCTTGACTCCCTTTCCAATCCTAGAATAATAATTAATCACAAGGCCCTGAAAATCCTCTGTGTAAAGATAGAACACATAGTTATGCAGTTGTGTATGTTGAGATGACCCAGGACATTGCTTAAAAAGACATGCAAGTAGAATTAATGCAGAAATGTGAGATAATATTTTAAACTGTTTCAAATGCAGAGTTACATTTACAATGAAATAGGAGTAGTTCTATTGGGAAAAAAAAGCAAAGAAATGTAAAACTGGAGGGGGAAGTGGCATCTAGCACCTGTGTACACAAGATATTGTTATGTCCCAGGTCCCTAAAGGTTGGTCTACTGTGGTCTCCTGGGTTAGAAGATAAGGTCTTAACTTCTGGGTAAAGAAGGTCAGAGTTGGAATGCAGGCTTCTTCTATATCATCAATTCTGTGACAGAATAATCTAAAAAAATCCACCCAATTATAAAGGGAAACAAGATATCTCTCTAATCATTAAGTGTTGGTTACTTTTGTTTTTCTCATTCTGAGAAATAAAAATCACTAGTGTTAGTTAGAGTTACCAAATATCTATTTGCATAATCCCAGATTAAAATGCATTATAACAAAAAAGTGAAAGCAAATGTTTAACAACTCTGTAAAACCTGATAAAATTTAAAGCAACGTTGATCAAAGGAATCCCCTCAAACAAGCTCTGAAGGATACACACAAAAAGGCCTTTTTTAGCATTAGCTACAGTCCAAAACTAGAGGATAGAGACAGAAAGATCCACCATGAATGGAAGTTATCAGGCAAAACAAACATTTTAGTTCCCTTCAGTAAAATCACACAGATAGGAAATTTTATTTGAAATGTTGAAAGTTATGAAAAAAATCATAGAAGAAAAGAAAGTAAATAATTAAAAAATACTGGCACATTGGTAAAGCAAATTTAACTTCTAAAATAACTGTTATTGCTATGATTACATAAGAATTCAAAAAGTGGTTTAAATAAGAGAAAGTTAAATAATTTTGAAATATTTTTTACACAGAATATCTGAAAAGATTTTTTCAGAGGTGAAAGTTATTGAAAATAAAAAAGGAATGGAAATATAGGTAGCCTAGCAGGGTGAGGCAGCTCCCACCAATAAGTCCAGAAACTCAGGAATTTAGGAACCAGGTTTGAATGTTAGATGCCAGCCTGGGCAACAGTCAGCAATAAAAGAAATAAAATTTAAATGTGGATCGTTGATATACTTTCTTGGGTTTCAATTCCAGTAAAAATTTAAAAAGAAAGAAAGAAAGAAAAGAAATAATGATTATACAAATTCAAATATTGTCAAATGGAAATTTTATTTTTAAAATTTGTTTTCATTTGTTCTAATTAGTTATACATAAAAGCAGAATGCATTTTGACTCATTGTACACAAATGGAGCACAACTCTTCATTTCTCTGGTTGTGTACAATGGAGAGTCACACCATTTGTGCAATAATACATGTACATAGGATAATTATGTCTGTCTCATTCCACCATTTTTCCCATCCCCATATCACCTCTTCTGCCCTCACATCTCTCTGCCCAATCCAAAGTTCTTTATTCTTTCCTTGCCCCTCTCTCATGAATCTGTATCCATATGATAGAGAGAACATTTAGTCTTTGTTTTGGGGGGAATTGGCTTATTTGGCTCAGCATGATATTCTCCAGCTCCATTCATTTATCTGCAAATGCAATATTTTTTTCTCTTTTAGGCTGAGGAATATTCCAGTATATATAGCAGAGTTTCTTTATCCATTCATCTGTTAAATGGTATTTAGGTTGGTTAAACCATTTATCTATTCTGAATTAAGCTGCTATGAACATTGATGTGGATTTCAACTGATTTCTCAACCCAGACCCTCAAAGCTAGAAGGTCCTGGAATAATATATTTCAAGCTCTGAAAGAAAATAAATGAATTTAATGCACATAAAAAATAAGTTTCAGAATTGAAAATGAAATTAAAACTTTAATGATAAACAAAAATTAAAATAATTCACAACTAGAAAGCCTACACTACAGAAAATTCTCAACAAAATATTCCATGAGTTTGAAGTGAAGAAAAAAAGTGAAAACCTATAATAAAGGAACATTCTACCAAATGAGAAACTAAGACAAATCAAAAACCAGAAATAAATCAAAATTATATGGAATACAAACAATATTTCAATAATAACCTTGAATGTAATCCACCTAAACTCATCAATCAAAAGAAATAGACTGGCAAATTGAATTAAAAAACAAGTCCCAACAATATGCTGCCGTCAATAGACTCATCTCATGGGCAAAGACATTCACAGGCTGAGGTGCAAGGACGGGAATAAACCTGTCACTCATGTGGATTGTGTAAATAAGCAGGGGTTTTCATTCTCATATAAAGTATATTTTAAACTAAAGTTAATCAGAAGTGACAAAGAAGGACATTTTATATTTCTTAAGGAAAGTATACACAAGTAGGACATAACTGTTATAAATATTTATGCCTCAAATAATGGAGCATCTAGTACTCTAACAAATCCTTCTCAATTTCAAGAGTCAAATAGACCACGGTACAAAAGTACCAGGTGATTTTTAACACAGCTCTCTCACTACTGGTCATATTTTCCAAACAATACTAAATAAGGGAACTGTAGAACTAAATGTTACAATCAATAATTTAGACTTAGCAAACATATATAGAATTTTTTATCCCTCAATGAGAAAATATACTTTTTTTCTGTTGCATATGGCTACTTTTTAATTATACCATGACTTATGCCACAAAGCAACTCTTAATAAATAATAAAAAGCAATAATACCCTACATTCTATTAGACCACAATGGAATGAAGTTAAAAATCAATGATAAGATAAAAATACAAGATATCATAACAAATGAAGACTAAATAATACACTATTGAATGATGACTGCATAGTAGAAAAAATCAAGGATGATATACAAAATTCTTACAGGTAAATGATAACACTGACATAAAATATGAAAATCTCTGGGACACTATGAAGGCAGTACTAACAGGAATGTTTATTGCACTGAGCACATTTATTAAAAGAATAAAAAGTCAACAAATAAATGACCTAACACTACATCTGAAAGCCCTAGAAAAAGAACAAAAAATCAAAACCAAAAGCAGTAGAAGACAGGAAAAAATTAAAATCAGTGCTGAAATCAATGAAATCTAAACAAAAGAAACAATTGAAAAAATTAACAAAATAAAAAGTTGGTTCTTTGAAAAAATAAGTAAAATAGATAAACCCCTGATCATGCTAAAAATAGAAAAAGAGAGAAAACTTAAATTACTAAGATGAAGAAGTAAATATCACAAGGAACATGTCTGAAATACATAAAATAATTGGAAACTATTTTACAAATTTATATTCCAATAAAATAGAAAATATACAAGGCATCAATAAATTTCTAGAGATATATAGCCTACACAAACTGAATGAGGAGGTTACAAATGATTTAAACAGATAAAATTCAAGTAATGAAATAGAAAACACCATCAAAAGCCTACCAACCAAAAAAAGCCCAGAACCAGATGAATTCTCAGCTGAGTTCTACAAGACTTTCAAAGGAGAATTAACCCCAATACTCCTGAAAATATTCCATAAAATAGAAAAGAAGGAAACCCTCCTAAACTCATTCTATGAGACTAACACCACCCCAATATCAAAACCAGACAAAGACATATCAAGGAAAAAAAACCTTCAGACCAATATCCCTAATGAACACAGATACGAAAATTCTCAATAAAATTCTGGAAAATTGCATATGAAAACATATTAAAAAGATAGTGCACCATAATCAAGTAGGGTTCATTACAGGGATGCGGGGTTGGTTCGACAAACAAAAATCAATAAACGTAATTCATAATAATAGACTTAAAAACAAGGATCATATGATCATCTCAATAGATGCAGAAAAAGCATTTGACAAAGCACAACACACCTTCATGTTTAACACACTAGAAAAACTAAGGATACTAGGAATATACCTCAACTTTTTAAAAGATATATATGCTAAACCCAAAGCCAGCATCATCCTAAATGGAAAAAAATTGAAAGTACTCTCTGTAAAAACTAGAACAAGACAATGGTATCCTCTTTCACCACTTCTACTCAACATCATCCTTAAAACTCTAGCCAGAGCAATTAGAAAAAGAAGAAATAAATTAAAGGGCTATAAAGAGGTAAAAAAGAACTGAAGCTATCACTAATGCTGATGACATGATTCTATATCTAAAAGATCTAAAAAATTCCACCAGTAAGATAATAGAACTAATAAATGAACTCAGCAAAGTATCAGGATATAAAATCAACACCCATAAATCAAACACATTCCTATACATCAGTGATAAATCCACTGAAAGAGAAATTAGAAAAACTACCCCATTCACAATAGCCTCAAAAAATAAAATACCTAGGAATCAATCTAAAAAGAGAGACAAAAGACATCTACAAGGAAAATTACAGAATACTAAAGAAAGAAATTGAAGAAATCTTAGAAGTTGGAAAGATCTTCCATGCTCCTGGATAGGCAGATTTAATATTGTCAAAATGACCACATTGCCAAAAGTTATAAAGATTAAATGCAGTTCCTACTAAAATCCCAATGACATTCTTCATAGAAGTAGAGAAAGCAATTATGAAATTCATTTGGAAAAATAAGAGACCCAGAATAGCTGAAGCAATACTTAGCAAAAAAATAAAAAAGTGCAGCAAGAGGCATCACATTACCAGGCCTTGAACTATTCTACAGAGCAATAGTAACCAAAACAGCATACTATAGGCACCAAAATAGAATTATAGACCAATGGTACAGAATAGAGGACACAGAGACAAACCCACATAAATATGGTTATGTCATACTAGACAAATGAGCCAAAAATATTCCCCAGGGTAAAGCTAGCTTATTAAATAAATAGTGCTGGCAAGACTGGAAATCCATATGCAGTAAAATAAAATTATACCTCTATTTCTCACCCTGCAAAAAAATCAACTCAAAGTGGATCCAAGACTTAGGCAATAGAACAGAAAGCCAGTGCCTAATAGAAGAAATGCTAGACCCAAATCTTCACCATGTTGGCCTAGGATCTGACTTCCTTAACAAGAAGTAAACACAAAGAATCACAAGAAGTAAAACAAAGAATCAATAAATGGGATGGATTCAAATTACAGAGCTTCTTCTCAGCAAAGGAAACAACCAATAATGTGAGGAAAGAGACTACAGACTGAGAAAAAAAAAATCTTTATCTTATGTGCCTGCAATAAAGCATTAATCTCTAGGATATATAAAGAACCCACAAGATTTAACACCAAAATAAAGAAAAAAAAAACAATAAATGGGCTAAGGAACTGAACAGATACTTCACAGAAAAAAATACAATTGATCAACAAATATATGAAAAATGTTCAACACCTCTAGCAATGAGAGAAATGCAAATCATAGCTACTCTAAGATTTTATCTCACTCCAGTCAAGATGGCAATCATCAGGAATACAGGCAACAGAGATCTGCCCACACTGGCCTGAGTGGGACCCAGGCTCATAGTAAGCCAGAGTCCATCCCTCCACCAACAGACACCCACCAGAGATGAGCCTCCAGCACAGGACCACCCCTTCTGACAAGCAGACTACTGCAGGAGGACAGACCAGCCCACATCTGCCCACAGAGACTTGCATGGGACCCAGTCTAAGACAGCTCCAATTTTGAGCCCCACCCTTTGCACCTGGGAGCCTAAGACTAACCCACTTCCATCTTGGGACACTGCAGTCATCTCAATAGACTTCCCCATGTAGTAGCCCATAGTTTTTCAATGACAGGGCCTAGAAGAAGCTGCATCTCAGAGCAGACTTCCCAAAGGGATTGTGAGGCCCACTTTTTCAGCCCCATCTCTGTAAAACATTGCTTCCATCTTGGGGCACATCAACCATCATCTCAAGTTACCTCAGCTACTGCCACTGCCACCATTAGTTGCAGTAGTATACATTGAGGGACACCAGGATGGTCTGGAAGCCCAACATCAAGGTGAGGTACAGACTGCATGGGTACTACAAGAATATAGGGAAGAAACTATAATATCTCAGATCCACACTGAAAGAAAGGAAGACACATAAACAACATGAAAAAACAAGGGAGGAAAGTGCCCCAAACAAACCAGGATAATCTGATAACAAAACCCATGGACAGCAAGGTTGATGAAATGTCAGAGAAGGAGTTCAGCAGGTTCATAATTAAAATGATCTCTGAATTAAAGAATGAACTAAATGAGCAATACAGGAAAAAATTGATCACTCTAACAATGAAATAAAAAAGCAAATACAGGTATCAAAATATTACTTCAAGAAAGGGATACAGACTTTGAAAACAAATCAGAAATTCTTGAAATAAAGAATAAAATAAACCAAATAAATAACTCAATAGAAAGCATAACCAACAGACTAGATCACTTGGAAGAAAGAAAATCAGATAATGAAGACAAAGTATACAATCTGAAAATAAAGTTGATCACACAGTGAAGATAGTAAGAAACCATGAACAGAACATTCAAGAATTATGGGACAGCATAAAAAGACCAAATCTAAGAGTCATTGGGATAGACGAAGGCACAGAATTTCAAACCAAAAGAATGCACAATCTCTTCAATGATATAATATCAGAAAATTTCCCAAGTATGAAGAATAAATTAGAAAACCAAATACAAGAGGCTTACAGGACACCAAATGTACAAAATTACAACAGATCTACACCAAGGCACATTATAATGAAAATCACTATCACACAGAACAAGTATAGAATCTTAAAAGCCTCAAGAGAGAGGAATCAGATCACATATAGGGGGAGACTATATATTATCTCATCATATTTTTCAACTCAGACCCTCAAAGCCAGGAGATCATGGAACAACATATACCAAGGTCTGAAAGAAAATTGATGTCAACCAAGAATCTTATATCCAGCAAAATCAAGCTTTAGATTTGATGATGAAATAGAAACCTTCCATGATAAACAAAAGTTAAAAGAATTTACAACTAGAAAGCCTGCACTACAGAATATCCTCAGCAAAATATTCCATGAAGATAATATAAAAAACAGTGATGAAAATCAGCAGAGAGAGGTATTACACTAAAGGAAAATCTCATCAGAGGAGAAACCAAGTCATATTGAATACCAAAATAAACAAAAATGGCTGGGAATACAAAACATGTTTCAATAATAACCCTGAATGTTAGTTGCCTGAAATCATCAATCAAAAGATGTTGAACTAGAAGACTGGATTTTAAAAAAGACCCAGCAATATGCTGTCTCCAAGAGACTCATCTCATAGGAAAAGACATCCACAGACTGAAAGTTAAGGGATGGGATAAATCATACCACTCACATGGACTGTGAACACAGCATGGGTTTACATCCTCATATCAAATAAAGAAGACTTCAAGATAAAGTCAATCAAAAGGGATAAAGAAGGACACTACATACTGCTCAAGGGAAGCATACACCAACAAGACATAACGATTATAAATATATAAGACCCAAACAATGGAGAGTATATGTTCATCAAGCAAACTTTTATCAAATTCAAGAGTCAAATAGACCACAATACAATAATTTTGGGTGACTTTAGCACACCTCTTTCATTATTAGATAGTTCTTCCAAACAAAACTGAAAAAAAGAAACTATTGAACTCAATAATGTAATCAATATCTTAGACTTAAATGACATATATAGAATATTCCATCCTTCAATGAGAGAATATACTTTCTTCTCAGCAGAACATGAATCCTTCTCTAAAATAGAACATATATTATGCCACAAAGAAACTCTTAGCAAATATTAAAAAGTAGAGATACTGCCCTGCATTCTATCAGAAAATAATAGAATGAAATTAGAAATCAATGATAAATAAAAAATAAAATCCACTCCAATACCATATGACTAAGTAATATGCTACTAACTAAAAAATAGGTTTCAAAAGACATCAAGAAAGAGATTTAAGAAGTTTTAGAGGTGAATGATAACACAGATACAACATATCAAAATCTCTGGGACACTATGAAAGCTGTTCTAAGATTAAAGTTCATTGCAATGAGTTTATTCTTTAAAAAAAGAAAATGTCTACAAATAAATGACTTAGCATTACATCTCAAAGCCCTAGAACAAGAAGAAATCTACACCAAAAGCAGTGGAAGACAGGAAATAATTAAAATCAGAGATGAAAAAAATGGAATTGAAACAAAAAAATTGAGAAACAAAAACAATTGACAGAAAAAAAAGTTGGTTCCTTGAAAAAAATACATAAAATTGACAGACCCTTAGCTATGCTAACAAAGAGAAGGAGAGAGAAAACTCAAATCACTAACATAGGTGATGAAAAAGGAAATATTATGACAGACACTACAGAAATACAGAAGGGATAACTAGAAATTATTTTTGAAAACTTGTACTTCAATAAAATATAATATATTGAAGTCACTGACAAATTTTTAGAGTCATAGGTTTTGCCCAAATTGAATCAGGATGATATACAAAATTTAAATGATAAATATCAAGTGACAAAATAGTAGACACCATCAAAAGTCTACCAACCAAGAAAAGCCCAGGACTAAATGGATACACAGCTGAGTTCTACAAGACATTTAAAGAAGAACTAATACCAATACTCTTCAATTTATTTTAGGAAAAAAAGAGGCAGCACTTCCAAACTTATTCTATGAGGCCAATATCATCCTGATTCCAAAACCAGGCAAAGACACATAAAAAAAGACAACTTCAGACCAATATCTCTCAAGAACATAGATGCAAAAATTCTCAATAAAATTCTGGCAAATCAAATACAAAAGCATATCAAAAAGATAGCGCACCACGATCAAGTGGGGTTCATCCCAGAGATGTAAGGTTAGTTCAACATTCAGAAATCAATAAATGTAATTCATCATATCAATAGACTTAAAGATAAGAACCATATGATTATCTCAATAGATGCAGAAAAATCATTCAACAAAATACAGCACTTCTTCATGTTCAAAACCCTACAAAATTAGACATAACAGGAACATATCTCAATATCATAAAGTCTATCTATGCTAAGCCAAAGGCCAACATCAGTCTAGATAGATAAAAATTGAAGGCTTTCCCTCTATAAACTGGAACAAGACAGGGATTTCCTCTTTCACGAATTCTATTTAATGTCATCCTTGAAACACTGGCTAGAGCAATTATACAGGTGAAAGAAATTAAAGGGATACACATAGGAAAATGTTGCGCCCCCTTGCCCGCAAGGAAGACGCAACACTCAGGAATCTTCTTTCAGCAGTTTATTTCAGGCCCTTGATAGTTCTTCTTCTCTCCTCCGGATGCCCCTCCCAGCCTTAATAAAGCATCTCAAGCCCCAATGCAAAGCAGCCACGTGGAGCTTTCTCATAGGGTGATGAAAAGTCATGCGCCAACTCTCCCAAATAAGGAGTTGTTTGTCACAGACCACAGCGGAGCCAGCGCCATCTTGTAATGGCGACCATAATTTGCATAAACGGCAGAAGCGGCTCACCACAGGAAAAGAAGAACTCAAATTGACACTATTTGCTGATGATGATTCTATGCCTAGAAAACCCTAATAGTTCCACCAGAAAACTTCTAGAACTAGTAAATTAATTCATCAATGTGGCAAGATATAAAATCAACAACCATAAATCAAAGGCATTTGTGTATATCAGTGACAAATACTCAGAAAAGGAAACAAGGAAAATTGCCCCATTTACAATAGCCACACACACACACAAAAAAAAAAAAAAAACCTTGGGAATCAACCAAAGAGATGAAAGATCTATCTAATGAAAATTATAGAACCCCAAAGGAAGAAATCAAAGAAGACCATAGAAGATGGAAAGATCTACCTTGCTCTTGGATAGGCAGAATTAATATTATCAAAATGACCATACTACTAAAAGCACTGTATAGATTTAATGAAATGCTGATCAAAATCCTAATGACATTTCTCATAGAAATAGAAAAGACACTCATGATATTCATCTGGAAAAATAAGAGACCCAGAATAGCTAAATCAATGCTTAGCAGGAAGAGTGAAGCATGTGGCATCACTATACCAGACTTTAAACTATAGTAACAAAAACAGCATGGTATTGGCACCAAAATGACTGGTAGACCAGTGGTACAGAATAGAAGACACAGAGACTAACCCACAAAACTAAAATTATCTTTCATTAGACAAAGGCACCATAAACATACATTGGAGAGAAGATAGCCTCTGCAACAAGTGGTGCTGGGAAAACTGGAAATCCATATGCAACAAAATGAAATTAAACCCTATCTCTCACCAAGCACAAAACTCAACTCAAAGTGGACCAAGGATCTAGAAATAAAACCAGTGACCCTGCATCTAACAGAAGAAAAAGTAGGCTCTAATATTCAATGTGTTGGATTAAGCTTCAGCTTCCTTAATAAGACTACTACAATGCAAGAATTAAAATCAAGAATCAATAAATGGGATGGGTTCAAATTAAAAAGTTTCTTCTCCACAAAAGAAACAATCTGTGAGGTGAATAGAGAGCATACATCTTGGGAGCATTATATTCCCAAGAGAAAATTTAAAATTTAACAAAAGACAATCACAAAAATTCTCAAAGCTATATTATTCAAAATAGCTAAAGTCTGCCAACAATTCAAATGTAATTTACAGTAGAATGGATAAAATGTTGTACAGACACATGATAAAATACTACACAGCAATGAAAAATGTTCAGCTACTGCTACATGCAACAACATAGATAAATGTCACAGAAATAAAGTTCAATAAATAAAAGACATAAAATAGTTATTACTCATAAGTTTCCAGTAATGCGAGGATGAAAAGGGGAATGAAAACTAAGCTAGGGTGGTAAAGATCAGAATATTGGTTGCATTTAAAAGACTACTGAATGGAAAGGGCAGCCATGATGGAGACTTCTGAGTGCTGAAAATATTCTTTATAAGAATAGTGGATCTGGATGGGATTGTGGCTCAGTGGTAGAGCACTTGCCTAGAATGTGTGAGGCACTGGAAATGATCCTCAGCACCACATAATTAATTAAATAGATAGATAGATGATAGATAGATACATAGATAGATAAAAATAGTATGTCCTTCTACAGCTAAAAATAGCTTTAGAAAAATAGTAATGGATCATGCTTGGTTCCTTCCACAATGGTGATTATAAAACATAAAACAAGAGAAAATTAAAGTAGTGTATATGAGCATTGGGAGTTTTAAAGATAAAACTTTATTTGGGGACATGACACCAGGTACCAGGAATGGGACACTAGGAAGGGTAAAACAGGAAAGGATGGAAAGCCAAAGCAGTGATGTTATCAGCCTTGTCACCTCCATAAAAAAACTGGGATCTGACTCCTGGGAGCTCCTCATCCTCCATACTGATTGTGCCCCTGAAGTACCTACCTGAGAGTGGAGAGAGAACATATTCATGACCTTCCATCCATTAAGACCAAGGATTGCCTGTGAGGTATTACCTTCCCAACACTTGCAGTTCTGAGTGTTCACAGATGCTCAGTGGCTTCTCTCAGGTTTCAGCACATTGCTAGAAAAGTTTTGGGCAAAGGTGCAGAGGGTGTGCAATGCAGCTGAAGTGAGCCTGTCACAGTTGCTTCAGTAGGAACAGGACAGAGGTGTCTGCTACTATCATGTTATATATCATGATGAATTGTATGTATATGTGTGTGCAACACACACATAAATAAATAAATAAAAGTTTAAAAATCTTTTTTTTTTTTTTCCTTAGAAAGCCTCGATACTCTACAGCCTTACAGCCTTGGTTAACTGTTTAGCTCTCCACGCCACCTAGTGGTGAAATAGAAACACTCACAAGCAACAGCAGGTGTTTAAAGAGAACACTTGGTGTTTCACTCTGTTCCAAAGTGAAATTCTGGTGCCTGCTGTACAATGCTCACCTGCAGTGACAGCTGTTTGTCCGTTAGGACCACTTTCTTAACCCACTACTTTAAGATGAAAAGGAAAACTCAATTTGATACTTTAAGGTAAACCATATTGGTGTGGGGAGCTTTGTAGGTGACACTGTGCTGTAAAAGGAGGATTTTATCTGCCTCTGGCCACTTTCCCCATATTTTGTTCCACAGGTGTAATCAGCCTTCAGTAAAATCTGGAGACTTCATTTGTAAGGTAAACAAGCCTACTCCCTCCAGTTTCCTGGGGATTACTCTGTTCTTAAATCTCCAAACTAGGAGACTGGATCCAAGATGGGATGTAGAAGAGACCCCCTTCCTGGCTGCTCTGTGTGTGAATCTGAGAGAGTGGTTGAACAGTTTCTCCATGGGGGCTCACCTTGACAAATTGCAGCTTCTCAGAACCTGTGATAGGGTCCTAAACAGCAGATTTTTGCAGAGTCCACTGCAGAGGCAAGCACAGCGCAGAATGCATGGAAAGCCGATGCCCCAGTCTGGCTGGGCACAAATCAGGAGGCACTCAAGCAGGAACAAACTTTATTTCCGAATTCCCGCAAACGCCACCCATGAAGCTTTCTCTGGGACACACCACACACCAAACGGAACTCCCTCCACCAGAACTTCACCCACCAATGCAAACTCTCCAGCAATCCCAGCGAGAGCTCAACCAGAACTCAACGGGAACTCCGCAAGAACTCAAAAGTACTGGCAAAATGCTAGGTGCTCTCAAAAAGCCAAGTCGTTCTTTGCCAGCAGGAATGGGGACAGTGGTGCAGGAGCCCACCGCAGACAGAGATTGGGCACTTCCACGCAGCTCTCTGGCAGTGGAGAGGAGATGCCAGGTCATTGCCCCTACAGGGCTGCAGTGCACCAGACTTTGATCTGCCTTAGCACAGGACACTGGACCGAGTTCTCGACACAGTGTAGGGACAAGCCAGCTCCCTCCACCTCACCAGCACACTGATGTGCAAAGTGGACGAACTCCATCTTGGAAAATCTCTCTGTCAAGTTTTGGTGGGTGTGGCTGACAGCACAGATGGGCTTCTGAACTGGTTGTGGTTCCCAGCCCCCCCCCCTCCACCCAGCTGTGATAACTCAAAACTGTTCTCACCAGGTTTTAGAGGGTGTGGCTATCAGAGGGGAGTGTGACTGAGAAGGTGCCTGGTCTCCAACTCCCTGTCCCCCAGCTGTGACAACTCAAAACCTTTCTTGTCAGCTTTCCATGGGTGTGGCTATCAGAGGAAGTGCAACTAGGCAGGTTGCTGGTTTCCAACTCCCCCCTCCCCAGCTCTGATGACATGGTGACTACCCAACACAGAGATAGAGCTCAGTTAATCAGGAGCATGGGGCAGCCAGGGCACTGCCCACCTGGAGTGAACCCAGGGCTGCTGACAAGAGATCCATTAATTGGAGTCTGGTGGGCAGGAGAAGTGAGGGGTATAGAGACAAGGAGCAACCCAGAGAGACCAGGATTGCAGAGGCAACCGGCAGGTGAGGGAGAGCTTCACATGGGTTGCTTCCACCACCTGAGGGCAGAGACCCAACCTGGAACACACAACTCCACCTACAGGAACAGAAAAAAAAAAACAGAATTCTAAGAGTGGTTTTTCTTTGCTTTCTTTTCTTTCTTTCTTCTTCTTCTCTCTCTCTCTCTCTCTCTCTCTCTCTCTCTCTCTCTCTCTCTCTCTTTCTCTCTCTCTCTTTCTTTTTCTTTCCTTTTTATTTTTCTTCCTCCCTCTCTTCCTCATTCAATTTCCTAATTTTTAATATTTCTACTGCATGTAATTTACTAACTATGTGTTTGTTTCTATGCTTCTTATTGTCCTCCCACATACTTGTCTACCCTAAAATATCTCCTATCTATCTCCTACCACTAACCTCCTTCATTAGATTCTCCTTCAAAGTTGCTAAGATATATTAACCCCATACCCTCACATCTTTCACCCTTAACATAATGTCCTATGCCCAATCCCCAGTTCTCTATCTGCCACCAGAAACTGGATGCCTTTTATGAAACTAATGACTATTTTAAACAATAATTGAATCCAATATTTCTAGACAGACTAACTATACATGTCTTAATAACAAAAACTTGTCATAGATGATGTATTGTTGATATTGTGAACTTTTAACATTGTCCTTCTCCATAAAAGGGAGATCTTGGAACTATATAAGAGCAATACTAATCTATAGGGCAAAAACAATAGCACACCAGTTTCACAGAGCTGGAAAGAAATGCAAGCAACATGAAAATACAAGGAAAGCAAGTACCACAAACAGTGCAAGATAACTCCTCATTAGAAGAATTAGCATCTACAGCAGAAAGAAAGACAGATAAAGATTTCAGGATATACATAAATCAGATGTTTTGGAGTATCAAGGAAGATATTATACAACAAATACAGACAATGAAAGATAATTTTGACAATGAATTACATAAACAAATCCAAGAAACAAAAGATCACCTCTACAGGGAGATAGAGGTTATACAAACAAACAAACAGAAATCCTGGAAATGAAAGAAATAATAAACCAAATAAAAAACTCAAATGAAAGTATCACCAGCAGAGTAGACCACTTAGAAAATAGGACATCAGACAACAAAGACAAAGTATATCATCTCAAAAAGAACATAGACACCACAGCGAGACTGATAAGAAACCACAAGCAGAACATCCAAGAAATATGGAATAACATAAAGAGACCAAATTTAAGAGTTATTGGGATAGAGGAAGGCATAGAAGTCCAAACCAAAGGAATGAGCATTCTGTTCAAAGAAATAATAACAGAAATCCTTCCAGACATGAGCATGAACCAAAAATGCAAATCAAAGAAGCCTACAGGATGCCAAATGCGCAAAATCACAAAAGATCCACACCAAGACACATTATAATGAAAATGCCCAACATACAGAATAAGGAGAAAATTTTAAAAGCCACAAGAGAAAGGAAGCAGATTACATATAGGGGTAAACCAATTACATTAACGGCTGGTTTTTCAACACAGGCTGTGAAAGCTAGAAGATCCTGGAACAACATATTTCAAATGCTGAAAGATAATGGGTTCCAATCAAGAATCTTGTACCCAACAAAATTAAGCTTCAGGTTTGAAGATGAAATAAAAAGCTTAAATGATAAACAAAAGTTAAAAGAATTTACAGCTAGAAAACTGGCACTTGAAAGCATCCTTGGCAAAATATTTCATGAGATGTAAATGAAAAATAACAAAAACCAACAGTGGGAGGTAGTATAATAAAGGAAAAATGAATCAAAGAGGAAAATCAAGTTTAGTTAAATAATAAAAATAAACAAATATGGCTAGAAATACAAACCGTATCTCAATAGTAACCCTAAATGATAATGGCTTAAACTTACCAATCAAAAGACATAGGCTAGTAGACTGGATTAAAAAAAAAATCCAACAATATGCTGCCATCAGGAGACTCATTTGATAGGAAAAGACATACACAGACTGAAGGTGAAAGGTTGAGAAAAGTCACACAACTCACATGGACTTTGGAAGCAAGCAAGGTTATCCATATTCATATCAAATAAAGTAGACTTCAAGCCAAAGTTAATCAAAAGGGATAAAGAAGGACACTACATACTGTCCAAGGGAACCATACACCAACAAGACATAACAATCATTAATATATATGCCCCAAACTATGGTGCAGCTATGTTCATCAAACAAACTCTTCTCAAGTTCAAGAGTCAAATAGATCACAACACAATGATCATGGGTGATTTTAACACACCTCTCTCACCACTGGACAGATCTTCCAAACAAAAGTTGAATAAAGAAACTATAGAACTCAATAACACAATTATAACTTAGACTTAATTGGCATATATAGAATATATCAACCAACATCAAGTGGATACACTTTCTTCTCAGCATAACATGGATCCTTCTCAAAAATAAACCATATATTATGCCACAGGGCAAATCTTAGCAAATACAAAGGAGTAGAGATACTACCATGCATTCTATCTGATCATAATGGAATGAAATTGGAAATCAATGATAAAATAAGAAAGAAAAATTCCTGCATCACATAGAGACTGAACAATATGCTACTGAATGAACAATGGGTTACAGAAGACATCCAGGAGAAAATTAAAAACAATTCTTAGAGGTAAATGAAAACTCAGACACAACATATTGAAATCTCTGAGACACTATGAAAGCAGTAATAAGAGGAAAATTCATTGCATGGAGTTCATTCCTTAAAAGAAGAAAAAGCCAACAAATAAATGACCTCATACTACATCTCAAAGCCCTAGAAAAAGAAGAACAAACCACCAGCAAAAGCAGTAGAAGGCGAGAAATAATTAAAATCAGAGATGAAATCAAAACAAAAGAAACAATTGAAAAAACTGACAAATCTAAAAGTTGGTTGTTTGAAAATATAAATAATACTGACAAACCTTAGCCATGATAATGAAGAGAAGGAGAGAGAGAACCCAAATTACTAACATACAGGATGAAAAAGGCAATATCACAACAGACACTACAAAAATACAGAAGATAATTAGAAATTATTTTGAAATCTTTTACTCTAATAAAATAGAAAATAATAAAGGCATCAATAAATTCCTCAACTCATATGACCTGCCCAGATTGAGTCAGGAAGATATACACAACTTCAACTTAAACAGATCAATATCAAGTGAGGAAATAGAGGAAGCAATCAAAAGATTACCAACCAAGAAAAGCCCAGGACCAGATGAATATACAGCTAAGTTTTACAAGACATTTAAAGAAGAACTAATATCAATACTCTTCAATTTATTTCAGAAAATAGAAAAAGAGGGAATACTTCCAAATTCATTCTATGAGGCCAATATTACCCTGATTCCAAAACCAGACAAAGACACATCAAAGAAAGAAAACTTCAGTCCAATGTCTCTAATGAACATAGATGCAAAAATCCTCAATAAAATTCTGGCAAATTGAATACAAAACATATCAAAAGGATCATGCACCAAGATCAAGTGGGATTCATCCCAGGGATGCAAGGTTGGTTCAGAAATCAATAAATGTAATTCTTCACATCAATAGACTTAAAGATAAGAATCATATAATCATCTTGATAGATGTAGAAAAAATATTTGACAAAATACAGCACCCCTTTATGTTCAAAACACTAGAAAAACGAGGGATAACAGGAACTTGTCTCAACATTTAAAAGACTATCTATGCTAAGCCTCAGGCAAACATCATTCTAAACAGAGAAAAGCATTCCCTCTAAAATCTGAAACAAGACAGGGATACCCTCTCTTACCACTGCTATTCAACATAGTTCTTGAAACACTGGCCAGAGCAATTACACAAAAGAAATTAAAGGAAGAACTTTAGAAAAGAAGAACTTAAATTAGCACTATTTGCTGATGATATGATTCTATACCTAGAAGACCCAAAAAATTCCACCAGAAAACTTCTAGAACTAGTAAATGACTTCAACAAAGTGGCAGGATATAAAATCAACACCCATAAATCAAAGGCATTTCTGTATATCAGTGACAAAGCCTCTGAGAAGAAAATGAGGAAAACTACCCCATTCACAATATTCTGAATAAAATAAAATAAAATAAAATAAAATACTTGGGAATCAACTTAACAAAAGATGTGAAAGATCTATACAATGAAAACCTTAGAACCCTAAAGAGAGAAATCAAAGAAGACCTTAGAAGATGGAAAAATCTACCTTGCTAATGGATAGGCAGAATTAATATTGTCAAAATGACCATGCTACCAAAAGCCCTATACAGGTTCAATGCAATCCTGATCAAAATCTCAATGGCATTCCTCATAGAAATAGAAAAAGCAATCATGAAATTCATTTGGAAATATTAGACCCAGTATAGCTAAAGCAATTCTAAGCAGGAAGAGTGAAACAGGTGGTATTGCTATACCAGACCTTAAACTACACTACAGAGCAATACTAACAAAAACAGCATGGTACTGCACCAGAACAGGGTGTTAGACCAATGGTACAGAAGAGAGGACACAGAGACTCACCCACAAAATTACAACTATCATATATTAGGCCAAGTTACCAAAAGCATGCACTGGAGAAAAGATACCGTCTTTAATAAATGGTTCCTGGAAAACTGGAAATCCATATGCAACAAAATAAAATTAAACATCCATCTCTCACCATGCACAAAAGCTAACTCAAAATGGATCAAGGATTTAGGAATTAAACCAGAGACTCTGGGACTAAAGGAGGGAAAATTAGGCCCTAATCTTCATCATGTGGGGCTAGGCCCCAACTTCTTTAATAAGATGCTGATAGCACAAGAATGAAAACCAAGAATCAACAAATGGGATGAATTCAAACTAAAAAGTTTTTTCTAACAAAAGAAATAATCTGTGAGGTGAACATGGAACCTACATCCTGGGAGCAAATTTTTACCCCTCACACATAAGATACAGAAGTAATTGCTAGGGTATATAAAGAACTCAACAAGTTAAGCATCAAAAATAAATAAATAAATAAATAAATAGGCCACAGACCTGAACAGACACTTCTCAGAAGAAGGTATACAATCAGTCAACAAATATATGAAAAAATGCTCATCATCTCTAACAATCAGAGAAATGCAAATCAAAACTACTCTAAGACACCATATCATTCTAGTCAGAATGGCAGCTATTATGAAGACAAACAACAAGTGTTGGATAGGATGTAGGGAAAAAGGTACACTCATACATTGGTGGTGGGACTGCAAATTGGTGCAGACAATTTGGAAAGCAGTGAAATGCCGCGACCCCTCGCCAGCAAGGGAAAACACGACACAGGATTCTTCTTTCAGCAGTTTATTCAGGCCTTGATTCATGTATCATCTTCTTGTGACCCGTCGCCGAGCGCCCAAGCACAGCCTAATAAAGCCTCCAGCATACCAATCTTAAGCTGCCATGTGGACCTTTCTCATAGGGTGGGAAGGGATTGCGTGCCAATTCTCCATATTAGGAGTTGTTTATCACAGGCCACAGTGGAAGCCGGCGCCATCTTCTAATGGCGGCCATGGTCTAATTAGAACGGCTCACCACAGTTCCCCCTTCTGTTTTATAAAACAATGCAGGCGAAAGTAGAGGTCCTATCCCACTGTGCAGAAGTGGCTGCAATGTATGGTTCAGTCCCAAGGAGGCGCCTTCCCCAGACCTGATCCCATATCAGCCGACGCCTTTTTCGTAGGGCGGGGCGTGGACGTCAAACCCGCATGCATAGGACCATGCTTTCCTTGAGGTCCGTTGAGGGATCACTCAAGTGCAGTGCCTTGCCT